>NC_054831.1:51933041-52214136 GCF_018345385.1 Vulpes lagopus | reverse complement strand
CTATATACTTTGGACAACATGGCTGATAATATTGAAATCCAATGATGGTAAAACTGGAACCATTTTAACAAAACAAAACAACAAGAGAGAGATCAGAAAACCAGTGTTAAAAGCCAGCCCAGAAGATATTATAGCTTCTTTGAGTACCTGGTCAGGTTGCCCAAGGCAATAATGAACTAGCAGTAGACACACCATTAGTTTTCCTCGAAAACGGAAGCCATAGAAGTGGGGCTCTTGAAACTTTAACTGTGGAGAGGTATGAAGGCATAAAGGTTTTGAAAACATTCCCTGTAATATAAATGGGGATCCTTTCGCCATCTTTAGGATTACTTCCATGAAACCATTAAAAGAAAAGAATGAAGGATGGGACCTTATGAGAAGTAAGCTCTAAATATATTTGTGGCCTACAAAACAGGGAAAGGTATGAGTTATGAAGCCTTGGAAAGAAAAGACCAAAATAAGTGACAATGAAGATGAAAGACTAGAAGAAAAGGGAAAGGTGAGGAGAAAGAGGAGCTTAAAAAGGAGGAAACAAAAGACTCAGGCAGAGGAAGGAAGAAATGGATAATTCTATTCAATTTCTTTAAAAATTTTTTAACTTTTTAAGTAGGCTCCATTCCCAACATTGGGCTTGAACTCACAATCCTGAGATCAAGAGTCACATGCTCTACTGAACGAGCCAGCCAGGTGTCCCTGAATAGATAATCTTAAAATAACATTTGTGGTGATATTACAAATTATTATTTTTCTTATATATTTCTCTAGTTTCTATGACTTTTATAAGAGCATTCATAGCTTTTTAAATTCAATGGCTTTTTTTCCCCCAATTTTATATGAAAACTACACATAGTCCGTCTGCTCTCTAATTTGGTCTTTACAATAGTAGTGGCTTAAGATAAGGTGATGTAGCAGGAATTTGGAAGCTGCTTAATACAGTTCCTAAAAACATGTTCAGAATGCGTGGTCACTTACGTTGTATGATCCACCAATGGCCTGTGATTTTCTTCCCCATGATGAATACTGGTTCCATTACCAAGTCCCCATCTGAATGTGTTTGAATCTTGAATTAGCATTTCTGGAATTGACTGGTACCAATTACACAGTCTTCCTTTTTCAAAGCTGCAAACTTTCATAACTTGAATAGAGTAAAACAAAGACAAGATGAACTAATCACAATAAATGTATCAATAAATGGCAACTTACCTGTAACAGGCACTTTTTTACTGTTGGGTTTCTTTTCTTAGTTATCTTTTAAGCATAATTAAAATAATTAGACAAATGATTTATATAATCACTAGAAGAGTTTTAAAGAAATCTATGTGCACTATATTCAAATATCTACAGTAGCTATAACATGGGCATAAATGCATATAATAAAAAAATTGTTCTGATAAGGAGGTGAGATTTTAATTAGGTCCTAGAATAGCAACCTAAGCATTGCCAGTTTCTCTTCACATAACATTGATGTTACTTACCAAGGTCTGGTAAGTCCATTCTTTTGCCAAAGTATTATTAAAAGTCTAAACTTCAGTTAAGTCTTTGAAGCGGTCAGTCCAAATTTCAAACTACTTTAATTCAAAGCAGTAATATTTTCCTTGAATTTTTTCAATATTCTTGTAATGACTGTATTCTAGTATCACATGCAACTACAACTCCATTGATTTTTGAAATACATAGGCTCTCTGTGAAATGTTCTTTCTTTCTCTCTAAACATGCCCATGTGTCTTAAATTCTCCACTGTTCTTGTGTATACTACAGAAGACTCCAACTTTTAAGTGGCATAGGCAGTGTTGGCAAACCACCACCATCACTTAGAAACTTGAGTTCATGATTTAATGTAAAGTTTGAGAAGGAAACACTCCATCAAAAAAAGTGATTTTTAATCACAACATTCAGTTATGTTATTTAATCTCTGACATTAATAGTGATCATATAATTATCTTGTGAAGAGATTTAAATAAATTTTTTTGTTTCAGAAGTAGAGTTCAGTGGTTCATCAGTTGCAATAGCACCCAGAGTTCATTACATCAAATGCCCTCCTTATTGCCCATCACCCAGATACCCTCCAATCCCCACCCACCGGAGATTTAAAAATCAATAGTATTCTGTTCTTCATATCATTAAAAAAGAAATGAATCACAGATTTTTCTTAAATTAGGGAGCATAAAGTTTTAGTCAAGCAAGATGAGTGAGCCTGAAGATCTGCTGTACAACACTATACCTGGTCAACAATAATATATTGTGCACTTAAAAGTTTGTTAAGAGAGTAGCATTCATGCTGTATTCTTTACACAATAAAAAGCATTGGAAAATGTAAGATCAAAGATAACAGGCAGACATAACATTTCATCTTACAAAAAGATGGAGGAAGCAAGATCACATAATTTGTTCAGAATGAAGTAATAATTCAGTTCATGTGTATTCAAAGTAAATTAATAACCCCAAGATTTTAGAATAGTAATTTAGTAGGAGATATCCATTCAGGACATTTAAAGAACTTTATCAAAACGGCTCACCCCATCATAAATGATGTTACTAAAATTGCAAAGTTGAACTAAGAAGAAAATCAGTATTCACTAAAGACACTCATTAGGTATAATTAACAGGATTCTGTGTAAGCTTTCAGAAATGCCACAATTTATGTATGATCATAACAGGATTTGGTCTTCCCAGGAGGAAGTTTGAATACCACAACACCTTCCGTTATATTATCTCCCATCTCCAGTATGTATCCCTAGTCAACTTGAGTTAATTACTATCTCGTCTCATCCAGAGTGAGTTAGCTTTTATTTTTTTTGAGTTTGGGGGTCTAGATAAGTTAGTTAATTTACTGTGTATTCTTACATTAAAAAGCATTTCATTTGCTAAATTAAAATAAACATGAACCTAATTTGACTTTCTAAGTTTTAGAATTTCTTCACAATGCTGGCAGAAGGAATAGAGCTTCATTACACTCTGTATTATGTGCATGGTCTGAACCCTTAATATCATCAAGACACTTGAGAAATATACTATAGGAAATTCATATACTATCCAATAAATAGAGAAGGGGAAAAATGGCAAAAGTATTCACTCCTTCTGATCTTGCACTTTGCCCATTCAGACCCAGATCAATTTTTTTCCTCTATGACTGTATCTTTGGCTGAGAAGTTCACTTTTAGATTAAACATTTGCCTTAGAAGATATAAATTGGCACATGCCAGTAAGTTCCAGAAAAAGGGGCCCATCTGTATTAAAATTGGGTCTTATGAATTCTACACATTTAACATAGTATTCATTTTATATTTTGCTAATGGCAAATAGCAAATATTTGCTATTAGCAAAATATAAACAAATTCATCTAATTTGAGAGTATTAAAATACTTTCACTTTGACCATTCCTATTTCATGAGTGTGAGGAGTAGAATAGAGACAAACAGGGGGTGGATAGCAAAGAACTAGTAAATCATAGTCCCAGAGTCAAGTAATATCCTTGAATCCAAACGTCAATTAAAAAAAAAAATTACCTCTTGTTTGAGCATCATAGACGATTGCATGCTGATTCTTCTATAATTTGCTATACAAACAGCTTTTATATTAAAACCTCATGTAAGCTAAGTAGAAAATTTCTAACTATGGCACTAGGCCATGCTACTTAAAGATTATACAGGTATTGTTTTATCTGTTTCATGGCTATATTTAATACAAAATAGAAATTCACTTACCACAGAATGATTCATCTGATTGGTCAGGACAGTCATATCTAAAATCACACTTCTGGACTTTTTCAACACAGTGACCATCGGACCTGCAAACAAATTCATTATCTGTACAGTTGTGTGGAGGTAATGTTACTGGAGCGGACATTTCTGGTGGAGTTGGGAGGTCCACTGGCAAGTTACCTTGATAAGAGATAACGTACAGGCATGATTCAATAGATTTTCCATTTAAGATTTTACACAATAAGTTTTTCTAAGTATGTTTCACATTGTATATTATAAAAATATTCAGTACTCTTTGGTAATAAGCTGAATTTCATGGAGTTTGGAGTCCTCAGTCTTAGTAACAACAAATAACTGCATATAAATAAATGAAGGTGCAGATAGAAATTACTGAAAAACTATTCAGTAATATCAGAATAAATGAGAGGCTCAAGGACAGTGCAGGGAGCAGTGGGAGTCAAGGGAGTCCCAGAGGGTGGCATTAGGAACCAGAGGCAAGGTCTGGTTAAACCTTCTAGTCCACTAGGTAAACTAACTTTGCTCTTCCACTGCTACAATTAATCCAGCAACTCCTCATTCTTGTTATATCTGCTCTCACATATTTAAGATTCATAGTTGCAAGTGAGACCCAAACTAGAGGTATTCACCTGGAAGTATTTATATAATTAATAATTTCTGAAGTTACAGAGCTTAGAAGAAATATATAGAAGTTAATTTATACAGTAGGTTATTCAATCAACACTAATTAATAACACGCTATGTCATGGACATGGTAGGTGCAATGGATTGAAAGCCAAGTCTGCCATCAATGCAGTAAAATTATTTACTGACTAATAGATAAAGCAATTAGATAAATCTTTCATTATAGTTCCACGGGACACATTATGATAAAAAGTATAACACCATGGAGGCAAGAATGACACCTATCCTTTCACTCCTTCATTCTAGCACAATTCACAGACCATGGTACATGGTTGGTACACTATGACTGTGAAACAAATTAATAGATAGACGAGTAGAAGGATGGATGGATGGATGGATGGATGGATGGATGGATGACAGAGTGAATGAATAGATGGACAAATGGAAGATTGCACTGTATATGGAGAACACATGAAAGGCATATATCAGATGGGAGGTAGGGAAGACTTCCTGGAAAAGTAATGTTTTAAGTTTTTAGCTATATATATTTTTTAAAGATTTTATTTATATGAGAGAGAGAAAGAGAGAGTGCACAGGCAGAGGGAGGGGCAGCAGGAGAGGCAGAGGAAGAAGCAGACTCCCTGCTGAGCACAGAGCCCTACACAGGGCTCCATTCCAGGACCCTGAGATCATGACCTGAGCCAAAGTTGGATGCTTGACCAACTGAGCCACCCAGGTGCCCCAAGTTTATAGCTTTAAAAGATGAGGAGTTCCTGTCAAGATGAAAAGGGGTACAAGGTCTTTTGGGGCAATGAGCAAAGATTTGTGTGAAGGCAGAGAAATACACTGGCCCATTGTTTGTGGAATACTGTGAGAATTTGCAGAGAGCATCTTGTGGTGCAGTAAGAATGTGCGTGATAAAGTCACTAGATGTGTAACTTGTTGGGAGACAATTAGCACATCATAAAGAGCTAAGTGGGACCAACTTAGGAGTTTGGAATAAATACAAGAAGCAGTGGAGAAATGCCAATGTATACAATTTCTAATTTAAGAAATACTTATCTGTCATTAGTGTGAAGAATGATTTGCAGGTGGTTCTGACAAGAAGGAGAAAAACTAAGCTTTCACTTTAATTCCAGGCAACTAATAAACCAAAGCAGAGAGAGTTTGGAGGAAAGAGCAGAGACCTGAGCAACAGCAAACATCCAGTATCTAGACTGGGAATTCAGGTGCTGTTGGGAATTTGAGGAAGGTCCAATAAATAGCACTTTGTTTCTTAGCTCAAGTTTTGAAATAATTAAGAACTGAGACTGAAATATATAGCAGATAGATCAAAATATCACCTTTTTATGTAAGAGTTGATCATGAAGAAAATGTCCCATACCTATAGACAGGGGGTCTTTTAAAGTATAAAATTCAGAAAGGAACAGACTCTCTAAATTATAACTTGTGCTAGAAACTTCCAAGCCTATCATTGTGAACTACAGCAAGAAGTGAAGTAGATCTTATGCTTCCTTGAACTAAGTAGCTCAAAAAAGAAAAGAAGAAAGTAAGGGAACAGGTATGCATACTGAGGCCCTCCTTACAAATCCAGCAACCCATTGTTACTTTTCCACAGCTGACATTAGGATGCATTCTTAGAGTTTTACTTGCTATGGGTTTTAACAAATGTACAATGATGCTTCCACCATGACAGTGTCATACAGAGTATGCATTAAAATAATCCTTTGTCTCTGCCTTGCCATCCCTCCCCTCCCCAGAAGCCCTGGCAAACATGGATCCTTTTACTGTCCTCATAGCATTCCCTTTCACAGAGTGTCATATAGTGGGAATCATATGTTACCTTTGCAGATTGGCTTCTTCCTCTTAATGATATGCATTTAAGTTTATTCCAGGTCTTTACATGGCTTGACAGTACATTTCTTTCCAGCACTGAATAGTATTCCCTGCTTTAGGGTATTCAACTAAATGAATCATCAGCTAAATATGTATTATATGAATAGTCTATATCTCTTGTCAGGCAGGGCAGTAACGTTGTATATCTTTCTTATTATAAAGTGTTAAGTACTCTACAATACAAATCATTGTACATTTCTTTTTGAACACTTCTTTGTGAACACAAGCCAGAGTATTTCCAAGATAAAACATCTTGAAATGAAATTGCAGTTATAGGGTATGTGATCAGTCAACTTAAGTAGTTATTTCAAAAGTGGTTTTATCCATTTCCATTCAAAAATGTGTGTATTACACATATTCTCAGGATGCAGCTAACACTTGGTATTATCCAATGTAGGAAAGATTTGCCAGTATAATGGGTCTGAAATAAAAATTCTTTTATACTTTAACATGTATTTCCCTAAGTATTGAGACTTTTTTTTAATTTTAGGTTTCACTCAGGTACCTTACTCTAGCTTTTTTTTAAAAAACTTTATTTATTCAAAAGAGGCAGAGACATAGGTAGAGGGAGAACCAGGCTCCCTTGGGAGATCCTGGTGCAGGACTCCACCTCAGGACCTTGGGATCACGACCTGAATCGAAGGCAGATGCTCAACCACCAAGCCACCAAGGTGCCCCCCTTACTCTAGCTTTTAACTAACTTTTAATATCCCTTGTTCTTTTATTCTATTGAATTCTTTGGGTTTTTAAAAATTAATTTATAGGTTTATATCCTATATATACTACACTAATCCTCTGTCATTTACCTAGGTGACAAATATACTCTACTAGTCTATGGTATGCCTTTTCATTTTATACAGTGTCTTTCAAAATAAAAATTTCTAATTTAATGCCTTTCAATTTATCAGTTATTTTCTTTATGGTTTGTACTTTAAAGCTTCACTGGAAAAAATTGTTTCCTGTTTTATCATCAATATTTTTTCTACAATTTCACAAAATTTTGCTAGTTTTGCTCTTCACATTTAGGTTCTTACTCCCTCTGGACTTTACTGTTATCTGTTGTCTGTATAAGATTCTAAATTAAATTTTCTTTATATGAATGGCCAATTTTTGATCTAATGATCTATTGAGCAACTCAAATTTTTCTCACTTTATATTTGATTATGAAACATATTACTCAGATATAAGAATGGATAGAAAACATATGCCTGGTTTAAACAGTAATAAAAAGAATAACCATAAATCTACCATCCAGCCTATGAAATTAAAATTCTCAGCTTTGAACCCTCCACTGTTTCCTTGCAGATCCCACGCCCACATTCCCATCTCTCCAGGATAGCAGTGCACTGAATCTTGTGTTCTCCATTTGCTTTTTTTTTTTAAGATTTTATTTATTTTTAGAAATTGGGCATGTGAGTTGGCTGGGGGGGGAACAATGGCAGAGGGACAAGCAAACTCCATCCTGAACATGGACCCTGACAAGGAGCTTGATTTCATAGCCGTGAGACTATGACCTGAGCCAATATCAAGAATTGGATGTTTGGGACGCCTGGGTGGCTCAGTAGTTGAGCATCTGCCTTCAGCTCCAGGAGTGATCCTGGGGTCTGGGAATAGAGCCTTGCATCCACTCCTCACAGGGAACCTGCTTCTCCCCCTATGTCTCTGCCTCTCTCTCTGTGTATTTCATGAATAAGTAAATAAAATCTTTAAAAAAAAAAAAAGTTGGATGTTTGAGCCACCCAGGTGCTCCGAGTTTTAATTTGCTTTTATCATTTTTCTTAATTTGCATATAAGCCAGATAACTATCTCTGGTGCCTTTTAGCTCATTATGTGATTAACTGGGTTTACATGGTGAACTTCTTAGAACAGTGACTATACACATGGAACACCAGGTAAGCCCTTTTTAAATAAATAAACCATTTAAATTTGAACTTGTATCAATGGACTCATTCTTTATATAACTATTGGCAACCTGATTTACTTCCTCAGCAGTGTGCATTCACCCATCCTTGTTAATTGCAGTGTTGCGGTTCACTTATTTTGACTGCTGTGTATATTTCATGATGTGATCAAATAACATGTATTATTTAGCCATTCTATCATTGGTGGGTTTTTTTTTTTTTAAGCTGATTCTGTTTGAGGTTTTATTTCATACATTTCTCCTGATGTTTCTAGGAGGGCACTTGCTTGGTCACAGAGAATGGAGAACCCTATGGTAATTTATTAGAAAAGGCCAAACTGTTTTCCAAAGTCATGGCATCAATTTCCATACCTCCGAACAGAGCATAAATATTCTGATTGTGTTACACACACATTTATCCATTGGTATATCTAGATTTACCCATGTGTTGCCATTTCTTTGTTGTCTATTCCCTTGTGCATCTCAGCCATTGCTGACCTCATTTTATCTTTGTCTGATGTTCACATTTACATAATTCATTTGTTAAGAGTCTGGTGCAGTAAGTCTTCTTCCGTGTTTGTGGGTATTATCCTCTAAATGCCTTTTTTTGACCCCCATTACTAAAAGAGTTTTGCTTTGCTCTAGACTAACAGGTATTATTTCCCAGAACTTTTTTTTTTTTAAGATTTTTAGTTTTTATTTGATTGAGAGGCAGATAGTGAGAGAGAGCACAAGTAGGGGAGGACTGAGAGAATCAAACTCTGCTGAGCAGGGAGCCTGATGTGGGGCTTGATCTCAGGGTTCTGGGATCATGACCTGAGCCAAAAGCAGACACTCAACCACTGAGCCACCCAGGCACCCCTAATGGTTCACTTTTATACAGTGTGATGCTTTTATTGTTTTTCTAACTCATTTCCATGAGTCAAGCCCTGGATTTATTCCTACTATAATATTTTGCATGAGGCTCACTTCACCTATAAATCTGTACCTTACATTAATTTTAAGCCAGTATAGGCTTTTAAATGACTTATTCATTTTCTTTATTCTCTTTCTGGAACTCCAACAGCTTTTATAATCTACACTTCAAGTAAGTCTACCTTTTCATTTCCGCCATCTATACATATATGGCATTCTGAAATTCTCTCATAGCTATTTTCCCATTAATTATTCAAAACACTGAGGTTATCTTTTAGTTATTTAATTCATCCACTGAGATTTTTATTTCATTGAATTTATTTCTCATTTCAAGAAAGCCAACAGGATTTTTTTTTTTTTTAATGTTCTGCCCTTTAAAAAAAAAAATGTCATGCTATTTTCTTAGGCTTGGAATCCTTTCATATGTTTATTTATCGGCTTTCTGGTTTTGCGTAACTAATCTCCACAGACTTTAGAAGCTCAGATAATAAACACTTATTATTTGGCACAGTTTCCAGGAGTCTGAAGTGTAGAAAAGGCTTAGTTACCTTGGTGTGATTCAGACTCAGGGTCTCATAAGAAATGCTATCAAAGATGTTAGCCAAGGATGTTATCATCTGAAGGCTGGACTGGGGCTGGAATATCTGCTTCTAAGGGAGTTCACTCACAATCCTGAGAAGTTAGTGCTACTACTGGCAGGAGTCTTCTTTCCCCATAGGGCTACTTGACTATCCTTTTCACATGGCGTCTGGCTTCCCCTCAGACTGATCCAAGAGAAGATAGGGGAAGCCTAGATTTGGAAATTATACACTGTCATTGCCATGTGCATCATTATACACAGGTTAGTCCTACTTAGTGTGGGAGGGGACCGGTACACAGGGCACAAACACCAAGAGATGGGGATCGCTGGGAGCTTCTTTGGACTATGGTTACCATAATTTGCTATCTTTTCTTTATCACCTAGTGTACACGAGTTCTTTTAGATCAACTTTGAGTCATCTCTTTTGGAACCCCAGTGGTGCCTCCAGGCAAGGAGTGGTATATCCCCTTTGGCCCTATTTTACTCTTTTCTTCCCTCTCATCTATCCTATATTTTCTTATTTAATTCTAACAGTCACATTATGCCTTCTGTTCTATTTTTTCCATACTCTGTTCCTCTCATCTGGGGATTTGTTTTTTACACTCAACATTTAAATACATGCATATTATATTTGACATTTCTGGGTATATATAGTGTTACAGTGTTCAGATTGCCTGGTCTTTCATATTATTAAAACAGTAGTCATAACTGCATCCTTAGGCCTGATTTCAACTTATATGAGGAAACAGTTCCTCTTAAGAACAAATCATGAACATGAGTGGGTATCAGAAAAAGAAGGCTGATAGGCCAATGCTCAGGAAAAATAGAGACAACTCATTTTGTATATGTACATCAGAAGTGAGCCAGCAATGACAGGTCAAAGGACCAGTACTCTAAAAAAGAAACTAAGACCTTGAAATACTTTGTCCTGTCTTCACTACCCTGTCTACCAGAATTAGTACATCTTAAAAACCAAGTAAGTTCAATACGTTTGTATTTGAGAACAACAGAAGAGTAAACAGAGAAAAGTGTGTCTTTTACTCCAGAGCCAAATTTTGGATATGGTGTTGTTTTAACTATCTATAAAGGTGGAGTTGCAACTGATTCCTTGAGATCTGGCATATAGAAGTAAAACACAGGCCTGAAACATGGTGAGGCCAAGACACAATTTGGAGACTGAGGCATGCAAAGGACTGCATGCTTCCTGACACATTCTCTGACCTGTGCCGATGATCTAGACTTTTCATCTAAAGAGCATGAAAGTCAACTTATTCTACTCTGCAATGATTTCAAGCAGTAATTCCTAAAGTATCATACTCTCAACTCAGGCAATAATAGAGATTACTTCATGTAGTATATGGGTAAGTTCAATTATTTTTTAAACTATGAATTTTGAACAATTTTAACAGTGAAATATACCTAGAATGATATACCTGTCTGTCAGCTTGGGCTGCTATACCAGAATACCATAGACTTGGTGGCTTAAACAAATTTCTCAGAGTTCTGGAGGCTGAAAGTCTAAGATTGGGGTGACAGCATGGTTGAGTTCTTGGTTATGTCCTCTCAGCTTTTTCCTTGGTGCATGTGTGCAGAGAGAGATCTTATGTCTCTTCCTCTTCTCATAAAAGCACTAATTCCTTGATGGGGGCAGCACTTCTGTGACCTACTTTAGCTCTGTTTACCTCTAAAAGCACCCCCCAGTTCCATCCACGTTGATGCAAATAGTGGGTATTTGTGGTTTCTAATTGCTGAGTAATATTCCATTGTATACATAAACCACAGCTTCTTTATCCATTCATCTTTCGATGGACACCGAGGCTCCTTCCACAGTTTGGCTATTGTGGACATTGCTGCTAGAAACATCGGGGTGCAGGTGTCCCGGCGTTTCATTGCATCTGAATCTTTGGGGTAAATCCCCAACAGTGCAATTGCTGGGTCGTAGGGCAGGTCTATTGTTCTCATTCATTTGGGGAATATAAATAATAGTGAAAGGGAATATAAAGGAAGGGAAAAGAAATGTTGGGAAATATCAGGAAGGGAGACAGAACATAAAGACTCCTAACTCTGGGAAACGAACCAGGGGTGGTGGAAGGGGAGGAGGGCGGGGGGTGGGGGTGAATGGGTGATGGGCACTGAGGGGGGCACTTGACGGGATGAGCACTGGGTGTTATTCTGTATGTTGGTAAATTGAACACCAATAAAAATTAATTAAAAAGAAAAAAACTTAAAAAAAAATAGGGGGAGGGGCAAGATGGCGGAGGAGTAGGGTCCCCAAGTCACCTGTCCTCAACAAATTACCTAGAAAACATCCAACCATCCTGAAAATCTACGAATTCGGCCTGAGATTCAAAGAGAGACCAGCTGGAACACTACAGTGAGAGGAGTTCCCGCTTCTATCAAGGTAGGAAGACGGGGAAAAAGAAATAAAGGAACAAAAGGCCTCCGAGGGGAGGGGCCCCGCGAGGAGCCGGGCTGAGGCCGGGGCGAGTGTCCCCAGGACAGGAGAGCCCCGTCCCGGAGGAGCAGGAGCTGCACCGACCTTCCCCGCGGAAAGGCCTCCCGGGGAATTGGCGCAGGATCCCCAGGAGGGCGGGGATGCCCTCGGGCTCCCGGGGTAGGTAACAGAGGAACTGCGCCCCGGGAGATGCGCCGAGCTCCCTAAGGGTTGCAGCGCTCGGCGGGGCCCGGAGCAGCTCGGAGGGGCTCGGGCGGCGGCTCCGCGGAGGGGGCTGCGCGGCTCCGGGAACAGCTCGGAGGGGCTCGGGCGGAGGAAGAAGCTCCGCGGAGGGGGCTGCGGGGCGGGAGCGCGAATCCAACAGCGCAGGCCCCGGAGCACAGGGCGCCGAGACACAGCCCAGGATCCGGCCTCCCCCCAGGACAGGCAGAGGCCGGGAGGGCCCAGGACAGCGAGGACGCTCCTGCCTGGAACTGAGCAGATCAGCGGCCCCACCCGGGAGCCCCCAGGCCCTGCAGACGGAGAGCCCCGGAGCTACTGCGGGAGCTGACTCCAGGGTCCCAGAGCTGCCCCCGCCACTGTGGCTTCCTCCCGGGCCTCACGGGGTGAACAACCCCCACTGAGCCCTGCACCAGGCAGGGGCAGAGCAGCTCCCCCAAGTGCTAACACCTGAGAATCTGCACAGCAGGCCCCTCCCCCAGAAGACCAGCGAGACGGACCAGTTCCAGGGGAAGTCAAGGGACTTAAAGTATACAGAATCGGAAGATACTCCCCCGTGGTTTTTTTTTTGTTGTTGTTGTTGTTTTGTTTTTGTTTTGTGCTTTTTTTTTCTTTCTTTCTTCTTGATTTCTGATTGCTTCCCCCACCCCACACCACCCCTTTTTTTTTCTTTATTCTCCTTTCTTTCTCTTTCTCTTTTTCTTCACCCCCCCTTTTTTTTTCTTATTTCTCTTTTTCTCTTTCCTTTCCTTCTCTCTCTTTTTCTCCTTTTCCCAATACAACTTGTTTTTGGCCACTCTGCACTGAGCAAAATGACTAGAAGGAAAACCTCACCTCAAGAAAAAAAAAAGAATCAGAAACAGCCCTCTCTCCCACAGAGTTACAAAATCTGGATTACAATTCACTGTCAGAAAGCCAATTCAGAAGCACTATTATACAGCTACTGGTGGCTCTAGAAAAAGGCATAAAGGACTCAAGAGACTTCATGACTGCAGAATTTAGATCCAATCAGGCAGAAATTAAAAATCAATTAAATGAGATGCAATCCAAGCTAGAAGTCCTAACGACGAGGCTTGACGAGGTGGAAGAACGAGTGAGTGACATAGAAGACAAGTTGATGGCAAAGAGGGAAACTGAGGAAAAAAGAGACAGGCAATTAAAAGACCATGAGGATAGATTAAGGGAAATAAATGACAGCCTGAGGAAGAAAAACCTACGTTTAATTGGGGTTCCTGAGGGCGCCGAAAGGGACAGAGGGCCAGAATATGTATTTGAACAAATCCTAGCTGAAAACTTTCTGAATCTGGGAAGGGAAACAGGCATTCAGATCCAGGAAATAGAGAGATCCCCCCCTAAAATCAACAAAAACCGTTCAACACCTCGACATTTAATAGTGAAGCTTGCAAATTCCAAAGATAAGGAGAAGATCCTTAAAGCAGCAAGAGAAAAAAAGTCCCTGACTTTTATAGGGAGGAATATTAGGGTAACAGCAGACCTCTCCACAGAGACCTGGCAGGCCAGAAAGGGCTGGCAGGATATATTCAGGGTCCTAAATGAAAAGAACATGCAACCAAGAATACTTTATCCAGCAAGGCTTTCATTCAAAATGGAAGGAGAGATAAAGAGCTTCCAAGACAGGCAGGAACTGAAAGAATATGTAACCTCCAAACCAGCTCTGCAAGAAATTTTAAGGGGGACTCTGAAAATTCCCCTTTAAGAAGAAGTTCAGTGGAACAATCCACAAAAACAAGGACTGAATAGATATGATGACACTAAACTCATATCTCTCAATAGTAACTCTGAACGTGAACGGGCTTAATGACCCCATCAAAAGGCGCAGGGTTTCAGACTGGATAAAAAAAGCAGGACCCATCTATTTGCTGTCTACAAGAGACTCATTTTAGACAGAAGGACACCTACAACCTGAAAATAAAAGGTTGGAGAACCATTTACCATTCAAATGGTCCTCAAAAGAAAGCAGGGGTTGCCATCCTTATATCAGATAAATTAAAATTTACCCCGAAGACTATAGTGAGAGATGAAGAGGGACACTATCTCATACTCAAAGGATCTATCCAACAAGAGAACTTAACAATCCTCAATATATATGCCCCAAATGTGGGAGCTGCCAAATATTTAAACCAATTAATAACCAAACTGAAGAAATGCTTTGATAATAATACACTTATACTTGGTGACTTCAATCTAGCTCTCTCTATACTAGATAGGTCTTCTGAGCACAACATATCCAAAGAAACGAGAGCTTTAAATGATACACTGGACCAGATGGATTTCACAGATATCTACAGAACTTTACATCCAAACTCAACGGAATACACATTCTTCTCAAGTGCACATGGAACTTTCTCCAGAATAGACCACATACTGGGTCACAAATCAGGTCTGAACCGATACCAAAAGATCGGGATAGTCCCCTGTATATTCTCCGACCATAATGCCTTGAAATTAGAACTCAATCACAACAAGAAGTTTGGAAGGACCACAAACACGTGGAGGTTAAGGACCATCCTGCTAAAAGATGAAAAGGTCAACCAGGAAATTAAGGAAGAATTAAAAAGATTCATGGAAACTAATGAGAATGAAGATACAACCGTTCAAAATCTTTGGGATGCAGCAAAAGCAGTCCTGACGGGGAAATACATCGCAATACAAGCATCCATTCAAAAACTGGAAAGAACGCAAATTCAAAAGCTCACCTTACACATAAAGGAACTAGAGAAAAAGCAACAAATAGACCCCACCCCCAGAAGAAGAAGACAGTTAATTAAAATTCGAGCAGAACTCAATGATATCGAGACCAAAAGAACTGTGGAACAGATCAACAGAACCAGGAGTTGGTTCTTTGAAAGAATTAATAAGATAGATAAACCATTAGCCAACCTTATTAAAAAGAAGAGAGAGAAGACTTAAATTAATAAAATCATGAATGAGAAAGGAGAGATCACTACCAACACCAAGGAAATACAAACGATTTTAAAAACATATTATGAACAGCTGTACGCCAATAAATTAGGAAATCTAGAAGAAAAGGACCCATTCCTGGAAAGCCACAAACTACCAAAACTGAAGCAGGAAGAAATAGAAAACCTGAACAGGCCAATAACCAGGGAGGAAATTGAAGCAGTCATCAAAAACCTCCCAAGACACAAGAGTCCAGGGCCAGATGGCTTCCCAGGGGAATTCTATCAAACGTTTAAAGAAGAAATCATACCTATTCTACTAAAGCTGTTTGGAAAGATAGAAAGAGATGGAGTACTTCCAAATTCGTTCTATGAGGCCAGCATCACCTTAATTCCGAAACCAGACAAAGACCCCACCAAAAAGGAGAATTACAGAACAATATCCCTGATGAACATGGATGCAAAAATTCTCAACAAGATACTAGCTAATAGGATCCAACAACACATTAAGAAAATTATTCACCATGACCAAGTAGGATTTATCCCGGGGACACAAGGCTGGTTCAACACTCGTAAAACCATCAGTGTGATTCATCATATCAGCAAGAGAAAAACCAAGAACCATATGATACTCTCATTAGATGCAGAGAAAGCATTTGACAAAATACAGCATCCATTCCTGATCAAAACCCTTCAGAGTGTTGGGATAGAGGGAACTTTCCTCGACATCTTAAAAGCCATTTACGAAAAGGCCACAGCAAATATCATTCTCACTGGGGAAGCACTGGGAGCCTTTCCCCTAAGATCAGGAACAAGACAGGGATGTCCACTCTCACCACTGCTGTTCAACATAGTTCTGGAAGTCCTCGCCTCAGCAATCAGACAACAAAAAGACATTAAAGGCATTCAAATTGGCAAAGAAGAAGTCAAACTCTCCCTCTTCGCCGATGACATGATACTCTACATAGAAAACCCAAAAGCCTCCACCCCAAGATTGCTAGAACTCATACAGCAATTTGGTAGCGTGGCAGGATACGAAATCAATGCCCAGAAATCAATGGCATTTCTATACACTAACAATGAGACTGAAGAAAGAGAAATTAAGGAGTCGATCCCATTTACAATTGCACCCAAAAGCATAAGATACCTAGGAATAAACCTAACCAAAGAGGTAAAAGATCTATACCCTAAAAACTATAGAACACTTCTGAAAGAAATTGAGGAAGACACAAAGAGATGGAAAAATATTCCATGCTCATGGATTGGCAGAATTAATATTGTAAAAATGTCAATGTTACCCAGGGCAATTTACACGTTTAATGTAATCCCTATCAAAATACCATGGACTTTCTTCAGAGAGCTAGAACAAATTATTTTAAGATTTGTGTGGAATCAGAAAAGACCCCGAATAGCCAGGGGAATTTTAAAAAAGAAAACCATAGCTGGGGGCATCACAATGCCAGATTTCAGGTTGTACTACAAAGCTGTGGTCATCAAGACAGTGTGGTACTGGCACAAAAACAGACACATAGATCAATGGAACAGAATAGAGAACCCAGAAGTGGACCCTGAAATGTATGGTCAACTAATATTTGATAAAGGAGGAGAGACTATCCATTGGAAGAAAGACAGTCTCTTCAATAAATGGTACTGGGAAAATTGGACACCCACATGCAGAAGAATGAAACTGGACCACTCTCTTTCACCATACACAAAGATAAACTCAAAATGGATGAGAGATCTAAATGTGAGACAAGAGTCCATCAAAATCATAGAAGAGAACATAGGCAACACCCTTTTTGAGCTCGGCCATAGTAACTTCTTGCAAGATACATCCACAAAGGCAAAAGAAACAAAAGCAAAAATGAACTATTGGGACTTCATCAAGATAAGAAGCTTTTGCACAGCAAAGGATACAGTCAACAAAACTAAAAGACAACCTACAGAATGGGAGAAGATATTTGCAAATGACATATCAGATAAAGGGCTAGTTTCCAAAATCTATAAAGAACTTATTAAACTCAACACCAAAGAAGCAAAGAATCCAATCATGAAATGGGCAAAAGACATGAAGAGAAATCTCACAGAGGAAGACATAGACATGGCCAACATGCACTTGAGAAAATGCTCTGCATCACTTGCCATCAGGGAAATACAAATCAAAACCACAATGAGATACCACCTTACACCAGTGAGAATGGGGAAAATTAACAAGGAGGAAACAACAAATGTTGGAGAGGATGCGGAGAAAAGGGAACCCTCTTACACTGTTGGTGGGAATGTGAACTGGTGCAGCCACTCTGGAAAACTGTGTGGAGGTTCCTCAAAGAGTTAAAAATAGACCTGCCCTACGACCCAGCAATTGCACTGTTGGGGATTTACCCCAAAGATTCAGATGCAATGAAACGTCGGGACACCTGCACCCCGATGTTTCTATCAGCAATGGCTGCAATAGCCAAACTGTGGAAGGAGCCTCGGTGTCCATCGAAAGATGAATGGATAAAGAAGATGTGGTTTATGCATACAATGAAATATTACTCAGCAATTAGAAACGACAAATACCCACCATTTGCTTCTACGTGGATGGAACTGGAGGGTATTATGCTGAGTGAAATAAGTCAATCGGAGAAGGACAAACAGTGTATGTTCTCATTCATTTGGGGAATATAAATAATAGTGAAAGGGAATATAAAGGAAGGGAAAAGAAATGTTGGGAAATATCAGGAAGGGAGACAGAACATAAAGACTCCTAACTCGGGGAAACGAACTAAGGGTGGTGGAAGGGGAGGAGGGCGGGTGTTGGAGGGGAATGGGTGACGGGCACTGAGGTGGACACTTGACGGGATGAGCACTGGGTGTTTTTCTGTATGTTGGTAAATTGAACACCAATAAAAATTAATTAAAAAATAAAATAAAATAAAAATAAAAAAATAAAATAAATAAATAAAAGCACCCCCCATACCTTCCAAACAGCATCCCATTGGGTTTGAGAGTTTCAACATATGAATACTGGTAGGACATAAACATTCAGTCCATTGCAAAGGTTATGATGAGTATTGCTAACCTATACTTGCTTAAAAGGCTAGAGTTGATAGCAATGATAGAGTTAAGTCTCTTTAAACAAACAGCTTTGCATATTAAACAAAATTGCAAAGGTGAAATGCAGATGACTGAAATTTACACTCACTAAGAAGCAGAGATTAGTATAGCTGATCTGATCCTCCATATCCCTAAGCCACAGGGAAACCAACTCACCTGCACACCTGTCATCCTAAGAAAAGGACTCGGGCTCCAGATGGACCCAATGTTCTAACTTCTTGCTCTATGAATACTTGTAGCAAATATAATTCATGCTGCCCTAATATAATCTTTCCAATTAAGGAGATTTTCCAATTGGTTTTATACTAGACTTCATTCCCTACAGCCATTCCTGCATTGGTAATTAAGAAAATAAAACCAATATTTTAACATCTCTAGTCCTTGATAAATTATCACTGCCTTTAATTTACCATAACTGTGTGAATTACCTGACTAATATGTCTAGTTGTTCTTCCTCTATGTCCAGGTGATAATATCTATGTTTTTCTTGTGACTTCTGATGTTAAGAGATATATTCAATTTAAAAACCTAAAAGTCTACTTGAAGTTTAAATATAATCGATCTTCAGACAATTGAAAAATCTGAAATATCTCTAAGAGAAAAGTGTACGTTCTTCCTATTGCACTGAATACAGCAATTTGGTCATACCCACAAGGTAAAACAACTATACTCAGCATAAGTGTACTGAATGCCTGTGTTAGGTCTCCTTTCCAGGACAGTAGGTTTTACTAAAACTTAGCTATTCTCTGGATATGATTTATAACAACTATGTGATATAGCTATTTACCACACATTATGCAATTCCTTTTTTCTCTGTCTACAGTAACAAATCCACTCTTTTTCAAATGTTATTGCTTTCACTCATGTATCCAATGAAATTTTCTAGGTGGCACAGAGTATTTTCCATCTTTAAAGATACTGTATCATACATGAATGTGACTACAACTAGACTGAAGTAGAAGTTGAACAATTTTCAAGCTAAAAATCTAAGTACTTTAACAGCCTTATGCTGTTTAAATTAGCATTTCCCTCAATTAAAAGATGACAAAATAAAGTTTTAACTATAAAATAGATTAAAGTTATTTATTTGCCCGATTTTATTTTCTAGAAACAATTAAAAATAGTAAGTTGAATGGACCACAGGCTTTGGCCAATTTTTCCCCTATATATTTGCTAATATTTTCTATATATTTCTATATATTGTTAATATTCCTATATATTTCCTATATTTTTCAAGACTACACCAAACCTGCTAAAATCAGAATATTTAAGATTGCAAACATGAGTCTCAAATTTCTTGATTTTTTGTCTTGAATCTTTTATTGAACTGTAAATATTTCCAACAATTTGCATTTTTTTCAGAGTCTGTATTTCCTTTTGAAAGATATGGAAGAAAGACCTTAAAACAAAATGCTTTTTTGGAATGTATTATTCTGAGACAAATAGATACACCTAACAGCTTAACATTCTAAGGTAAAAAGCTGCAGGCAAGATCTTAAAAATGAAGACAAAAGTACCCAAACTTTTCCCCTTGCCTTTTCATTTGCACTGAAGCAAACATTACTCTTTGTAGAAAGAAGGGGGACTTGAACAAGCATTTATACACAAAGCTGGTGAGACACTGAGGGTAATGAGGAGGGATGCCAAAAATTTAATCAGCTCATTTTAAAAATGACAATAACAAAAAACATTCAGACATCATAAAATTATGCTTAAGTATCCTATAAATAGTTACCATACTCTCTAAATTTTAAGCCATCATCAGTTGCAAGATACACTACTAACTTTGTTAACAACTTTCCTGAAAAATAATACACTAATATCTTTGGATACTGATATTCATTCTAATAATTGATATTTTTACAAGTAATAATTTTTATATTGCTGAATTCTGTATTTTTAGAATAGGATGAAAAACATGTAGGCAATTTCTTTTCAGTTTGTAAACAGTATGTTGTGATCCCATGCAGTTATGACTTTAGCTTTACAAATACCCCAGCTGTCTCACAAATAATCCTTGAAGCAAGATAGAAATTGCCACATGTGTTCTGCCGAAGGGAACTTTTTTCTTGCTTTTTGCATGTAGTATGGAAAAAGAATAATGCAAAACAGATATTTCCTTTGGGGTACTTATTTTTAAATCTGAATATTGACTGGCAATAATACTTTCTTAATAATAATCTATTCTAATGATCTGATTCAAAGTGAGGGTATTTGACTTTGCCATAATCCTCCATCATTGTCTATTCGGGGAATGAACAACATCATCATACGCTGATGCAAAAAAATCATAGGATTCTATTGCATGGTTAAGTTTGTCTACTTTCCCTAGAAATGCAATTAATCTTGTTTAAAAAGTCTTTCCTCTAGTATCCTTCTGGATTGGTTTTAAAATAAGAATCTACATTCATCAAGATATTGAAACAAAGAAGCTACAATCCATAATAGAGAATGGATTTGAAAATTAAGTTAGAAACAACTGGAAGGGAGAAATTGAGAAAGAGTTGACCTGGAAAAGTAAATAATGCTGTTGGAAAAAGTTAAAGGAAACTAAGTTGGTGGCATACATACTCCTGGGGGAAAAATAATGAAAGTTTGCAGTTAAAAGGTTACCATTTGAGTCAACACTGTTTTGAACTAAGGTAACAATGGAGAAAAAACTGAAAAAATATTGTGAAGTTGGAGTCAGCAAGGTTTGCAAGTAGGCAATGTTAAAGGAAAAGTCAAAGAATACTGTGGAATTTCAATCCTGGCTTGCTAGAAAATAGTAATATCATTAGAGGAACAAGGAATGAGGGGGAAAGAGGCTGATTTTGAGGGAATAGGCAAAAATGAAATAAGTAACTTCTTATGGACACTTAGTATAAAATAAAAGTTGCAAGTAATGTGCCGATTCATACCTTGGGGATTAGGTGAATATTTTGCATCTGTGTGTGTGTATTTTTAAGTTTTTGTTTTGGTTTATTAGCCAAGGAAGAAAAGTGCTGTAGATAAATAATCAGCTTATACTGGAAACAAATCAATGTCTGTGAGGGAATCTATATGCCCTGATCCCATCTCAGCTAACAGAAGAAAAAAATTGATAATCATCAAAAGCAATATTTTTATTGAAAACCAAATTTCTATTTGTATTTTCATCTTATGGCAAGATGACATAAAATTCCTTTAAGAAACCTATAGTTTCAACAGGCTCTGTGGTTTCAACCCAGTGTTTCTTTTGTTATGAAGCCAACATTAAAACCACACAGTTCAGGCAGTTTTTTAAATTCCATATTTTTTTTGTCGAAAACTTGAACCAGAAAATCAGGACAAATGATCTATAACTGATACTTCGTATCTCTGCTTCTGAGTCTGGCCACCCTTCTCTCTCTCCTTTGAAATCATCAGCCACAGAATATAAGTAAGCAAGATAACTAGAGTAGCAACAGTATTGGCAGTAGTTTGTGTTTCCTTTTAATATTCTTTTATGTTATCCTCTGCCACTGGTCTCGGTGATGCTCTCTAAGCTCAGAGTGGGAGGTCATTTGGGAAAAGCCCTGGCCACTGAAATCAAATAAGCTTAGGTGAAACTCTCATTTTCCCCTTCAACTATGTACTGTTATCCATATCATTTATGCTCTTTACTACATTTAATTTTTCACATCTATAAAGTAGAAATTGTATTCTCTTCCTTGTGAGGTTAGTGTTGGATGAGTGATATGAAATGGTTAACACTGTGGTCCTAAGAAGCAGACAT
Organism: Vulpes lagopus; assembly: GCF_018345385.1. Classification (NCBI taxonomy): domain Eukaryota; kingdom Metazoa; phylum Chordata; class Mammalia; order Carnivora; family Canidae; genus Vulpes; species Vulpes lagopus. Next base: position 52,192,072 of record NC_054831.1, on the reverse strand, counting down.
AATTTGTCACTTTTTAGCTAGGTAGCCTTGGGCAGGTTATTCCCTTCTCAGTTTGCTCCATAAAATTGGGATAATAAAGATATCAATCCTATCCAACATTTAAGAGCTCTTCACTGGCAATGGACTAGACATTATTCTAGACTCAAAAAGTTAGAGGACTGGGGTGCCTGGGTGACTCAGTCAGTCAAGTGATCGAGTCTTGATTTTGGCTCAGGTCATAATTTCAAGGTTGTGAGATTGAGCCCCACATGAGGCTCTGTGCTGGGCGTGGAGCCTGCTTAAGATCCTCTCTCTCTCCCTCTGCCCTTCTCTACACCTCCACCCCAGCCATTCGCAGGTGTTTATGTATATGCATGCATTCTCTCTCTCTAAAAGAATTAAAATAAATAAAATAATAAAATAAAATGTTAGAGGATTATATAAGATGGTACATACGAGTGGTGAATGGTATCAGTTCTCTCTCTCAGAAGGACTTTCCGTATTCCCTACCTTTGCCAAGCTTCTTGTCCATTGAGAATGCTTCCCAACCCCCTTGTTGGGCTTGACCACATGACTTGCTCTGATCAATGCACATGAGCAGACATTATGCATACCATGTCCCAACAGAAGCTTTACATGTGCTTTCTTTTTCCTCTCCTTCTACTTGACAACAGAATATGTCACATAGGACCTTTGTCCTTAGCTTTGATCCCAGATAAACAGAAAAAGTAGTACACTGCTTGAAGCTCTATAGAACTAAAAACATCTATGAATAAATATGTATTTTTGCCATTATTGTTCTATGCCCACTCATATGCTTGAGATCAAGAAATAAATGCTTGTGGTTACAAGCCACTGAGGTTTGGCTTTCAACAAAAGCTGGCATATAACATTGTTTTGCATATGAATATTATTTTAGCAAGAATAACAAACTAAAATATGTAACAAAAGTATATAAGACACTTGAAAAGATACTAGGCATCTATCTACCCATTCACCAACAAATGTTAATATTGAGTAATATTACGTGCCAGAAACTGTTTAAGCTCCTGGAGATAAGGCAGTGATAAGACAAAAATCCCTGCTATCATGTAGCTAACATTATTGTTGGGGAAAATAGAAATTAACCATATGGAGAAAGAAAACGTCAGACAAGGAAGAGACTCTGTGTGTGGAAGGAAGTCAAGTGCCTATCTGGAGGAAGTACATTCCAGGATGAGGGACAAGAAGGTGTAAAAACCCCGAGGCATAAATGGATTGGAGTATTTAAGGATTAGCTAAGAGGATGTATAATTGTCAAGTAGAGGCACAGGGCTGGAAGGTGACGTATGAGAGGTCTGAGGGGACCAGTCAAGCACACCTTGGAAGCTACTATAGAAGTCTGGCTTTTGCTCTGAAAAAAACAGGATGTCATAGGAAGACACTGATGATAGGATGACGTGATCTTATCTAAGTTTGAAAAATGATAAGTCTGCCTGCTGCTTTGAGAACAGATTATATTCTCAAGGGTAGAAGCAGAGATAATTTAAAAGGCAACTATAATAATCCATGCAGACACAACAGTGGCTTGGGAGGGGAGAGTAATGAGAAGTGGCCGACTCTTGATATATCTGAAGCTAGTGGCAAACCAGATTTGTTCATGAAAAATAAACAAGTAGAAATATATTGTCATTTACTGAGAAAGGGAGGCATGGAAGAATGGCAAGACTGAGGGGACAATTAATAATCAAGAATTCACTTGCAGCCATGGAGATATAAGGGTCAACTCATTGAATTATTGATTTCCTTTTTGCCTGACCTTGTCCAGAGAGGGATTTGGCTTTGTGCAGAGTTCTTCAGAAACCACTACATGGAGTGGCTAAGGGAATTAATCCTGCCAGGATGATGAGGTGGAGGATCAGAGCTGAGTCCCAGAGCTACAACTGAAAGAACTGGTATCCAGCCCTGATTATGTCCAGGGAGAGGCTGGTGTTCTTCCAACCAAGAACACTACATTGATGGAGCAGGACTAAAGGTTAAGTTTTCAGCACTTGTGAGTGCTCACTACATGGATTATTGCAATTCATTTTTAAATTATCTTGCCTCTGATCTCTTCAAGAAGGAAACTGTGGGGATCCCTGGGTGGCGCAGCGGTTTGGAGCCTGCCTTTGGCCCAGGGCGCGATCCTGGAGACCCGGGATCGAATCCCACATCAGGCTCCCGGTGCATGGAGCCTGCTTCTCCCTCCGCCTGTGTCTCTGCCTCTCTCTCTCTCTCTGTGACTATCATAAATAAAAAAAAAAAAAAGAAGGAAACTGTGCTCCCCACCTTGCCATACTGAGCCTACAGCCTCGGTATCAGGATTACCCAAGAGCTTGATAACCAGTAGATTATTACACACTGCCTGGAATGAGCTTTTCCTGGGGTGTTTTAGTTTTATTTTAATTTATTGTAGGCTTGTTTTAGGTTATTTCCCTTCATTACCTTCGAGATGTCTACCAGACATCTAAGTTGAGATGTTTAATAGGGAATTAGTATACAAGTCTGGATTTGAGGGTGAAGGTTGAGAATGGGGACAAATCTAGGAAACTTATATTTGTTTTTTAATAAAAGAAAGGCATAACATGGAGAAGAAGCAGTTGACAACAATCCTTAGGAATATTTAGTGTGGGATGACAGGAAAACATCTCTCAATGTAACTGAGAGATTAATACAGTCTCCAAAACAATGTTAATTATAAGGTAACCAGTTTGGTTATTATAACCCCTCAAATATAATGGAATTACAGTTTAACTTCAGACAAGATTTCCTAATATTTTCCACAGGATGAGACAGAAGCACAACTGATTCAAACCTCTTTACTATCTTTACAAAGATACTAAGACTAATTACTAGCAACAATTCACAATCTTTTCCAGGATTAATATACTAGTAAGAACAGAAGGGTATTCTTAGAATATGTCTGGAAATGAAATATTGATTTCCTCAACAGTGCTTTTTAAAGTAAACAAGTTTGAAAATACTCATATATTAAAATTTCTTCTTTGCCAAGGTAGAGGGCACAGTCCATGAATGACAAATCATCGATTGCAATGTCTCCAGTGAAGCCATCTCCTACAAAAGCCTCCACCAAAGTCTAAGAAAAATACAAGAAATCTGTTGCTATTGTGAAGGACATTAACTTATGAAAACCACATGATAGGATAAAAAATCAATTTACTTAAAGTGAAATTTTTTCTGAACCATTAAAAAAATACTTTCCAATAGTATTTATAAAATAGGCATCTTGTCCCTACCTAAATAATTCCAGTAACAGGAATTTCTGTTCCTTATTGGGCCCATTAGACCCACAAAACTCATTGTGTTTCTAGTGATTTTCTGAAATTGTAATAGGTCAGATTGATATCTTCTTCCCTATAACTTTCAACCTTTAATTCTAGACTTGTCCTATTTTTTTCTGATCCTTTGAGTATTTGAAGGCAAATCATGGTTTCCTTTTCCCACCTTTGCCCAATGAGTTCATCTGTTTCCAAGGTTAAACCTCCTCATTGTTCAAGAAATCCAATTTGCAGCCAGAGGTACTTGCTAGAATGTACATTTTTAAGAGCTTTAGAATTTTTCTCACACTGACCTTATTCTGTAACACTTTATGAAACTGGCTAATCGTTATTAGATCTCCTTCAGAACCGCATTAATCACAGCAAATGCCGATGACATCTATGCTCTTACAGGAGTTGCAATTCCACCAAACCTCCAGTAAAACATGAAATACTGACAAACCACTATGTTATATGGCAGATTGTGATTAGGGCTGAAATTTACTATAATGGAATTAATCATGATAAATTATTTTAATAGTTATGCAAATATGTTGCATACTGAACAGGAATCCTGCTATAATTTAATAATGAAGAACTTCAAGCAAATCAGAAAACACATTCTTTTCTCCCACTATTATGTAAATATATGTTTCTGTTGCATTTCTCCTTACAAATGTTTTTTTTTTCTCCTTACAAATGTTATATATGGGAGTTTAAATTTTATTTCATTTTTTAAAAATTCTTAGCTTCTATCCAAACTTGTCTCACACATTATTTATGAGTGTCTTAGAGGTAGGAAATTTTTAAAAGATCAAATTACTGACCTCAAACCTCTTGACATCTTCCCCCAACTTCCTAGTCTTTCTTGAGAATTACCAGTTTTCTTCATAATTTGTCAGTTAGGAAATTAATCAATGTGGGAAAGGTTTATGTATCTAACTAATGGGTAAATGTATTCTACTTAATATTGCCAGAAGAACATTTCTTTATCAGTACTATGCAGGAGTGTCCTGGTGCTTTATAATGGATCACTTCATATATAAAATGCACCCTTAGTTTCTCCACTATCATGAATGAAAGAAATATTATAGGCAGAGAAAAGAAAAATGCATAAAGAATACCCAGTAGAAAACCATACAATTATTCTAATAAACAAAAAACTGGCAGTCAGAATTTGGCAGAACCTACTGTAAGAAAATATTTTTTGTTCTATTAAAACAAAAAAGACTGCATTTGGGTAAGCCAGAAGAAAAAGGCAAACACAAAGACTAATTACTAATAAATTCCCTGGATCAATAGGCCTATCCTACTGCAGTACAACATAGGACATGGCTGAGACAAAAGCTGAGAAGATGCAAGAAAAAGGAGAAATTAGGGTAAATAAGAGGAAACATTGATTTTGCTACACTGCACATGATTATATTAGTTTACTAAGAAGGAGGGATAGAAAATGACACCAAAACTGAGGGGGGCACTTGACGGGATGAGCACTGGGTATTATATATATATGTTGCCACATTGAACTCCATTCAATCAATCAATCAATCGAAAATGACATCAAAATCCCAAAGTTTATGGAAAGCACAGTTCTTCTGCATAAAAATATCTGTAAGCTAACTTTGTGGATATATACATGTACAGCTCCACTTAAGAATATGCGCTCACTGTTCAAAAGTATTTTTTTTGTTGTCATTATGCAGCCATAAATTTAAACAATAGTCATTTGTGAAAATTGTAAATTTTCTCATTTGTGGGCCACACTAGGTAAGTAGTACCTCTGAGTGGATTCTTTTTGCAAAGGCTTATTTCTATTCTAGTTCACTGCATACTACATAAGAAGCATTTTGATAGTGCCTTGTATCAGCATTAAGTGCCAAGAAGATGACAAAAAAAAAAATCTGAGGCAGAAGACAGTTGGGTCTTGTGCTGAGATACAATGTAATCGTAATTTTTACCAAAATACATTCAATTTCCTGACCCTTTAAACATTAACATTGTTGAGAACAATAGCTTCAAGTTGAAATACTAAAACTGTTTGTATGTATATTTGCAGTCTCAGCCTCTTTGAGAATTTAATTAAGCCAACCACTAAAAAAAAAAAAGTTATGAATCTATGAATGTTCAGGTTTTATTCTACCTTTGTCCTACATTTAAATGTGGTCTTGCGAAAAGCTTTGCATGTCATCCTAAGAAACTAATGCTAAGAACATAGTCACACAAAAAAGAAGAAACCCAAGTGTCTCTGTTCTGAAAAATTCACTTTCATTTCTGGTGTTTTTCCCAGAATAAATGGAAGAATATTAAAACACAAACATTATAGTATGCAGGGCAGTATTGCCATCCTGGAAATTAGAGAAGCCACATTTTACTCTTAAGTGCCATTAGTACCTTACTGAATTACTTAAAGGGCAATTGGAAATTCCAGTTTGGTCTAAACGACCTGCATTATCCATACAGGCCAATTCTACTTACATTAGAACTATCACTGGCTTGGAAATTTTGTAAAGTAATGCAGTGCTTCTAAGTTGTTCTTTTCATGGGCTGCTGCATCTAGGTGCTCCAACTAAAGACAAGATGGCTTTGTCAACTACGTTGTGACTTTTAGTTCTAGTATAACCAAAGACTCAACTATTAATAAGGGTCTCAACACTTGCCAGAACTCATTTATCTCTATATTTAGGAAGTTCTGAATTTCTAACCAAGCATTTTAAATGATCTGGAAACTCCCATTATCATATATATGTAACACAATTATAATTTTACTAAAATACCTTCAATTTCCTAACATATATATGTACATATGTGAGAATTAACTCACGGGAAATAAAAAATGGCATTAACTCAACCTGTCACCTACTATTCTAACCATCCCAAGTTTGTGAAAGAATACAAAATTCAAACATATCAATTTTTGATATAATCTTCAGGAAGACTTGAAATAAAGGATTTCTTCTCTAAGATTAAACAACAATATACACTCGATGTGGAGCAACTAGGACTCTGATGCATTGATGATGGGAGTCCAAAATGGTTTGGAAAATGGTTTGTCAGTTTCTCATAAAATTAAACATACTTCTCTATAATGTGGCAATCCCACATATAGGTATTTGCTTACTCAAGAGAAATGAAGCCATGCCAAACAAACACCTGCTCACAAAGTGAAAACAATCCAAATACCCTTCAACTGGTAAACAGTAAAGAAACTTGTGGGAGATCTATACTATGGAATGCCACTCAGCAATAAGAAAAACTAGTGGTACATATAACAACAGTTGCGCATCACAAAAGCATTATACCTAAGCCAAAGAAGCCAGTCTCAAAAGGCTACATACTTGATCAATCCATTTATACAACATTCCAGAATAGGCAAAACTATGGAGAAAGAAATCCGATGAGTGTTGTCAGGGGCTCTAGGGATCGATGACATGGAGGAATGGGGAATCTGAGAGGATGAGAGAAATATTTTCTTACTTGTGGTGGTGGTTACACAACTGTGTGAGTTTACTGAAATTCATAGAGCTGATCACCTAAACAAGATGGATTTTACTTAAATAAACTATACCTCAATAAAAAAAAATAAAAACATTTATTCCATACTTATTGCCACAAATCATTATTATCTCAATTACTATTTTTACTGTTTTCTAAATCACTAATTTCATCCATGGGATTTTATAATTATTACACTGTAATCTCAAGTATTACACCATTTTAATTAAGCTATGAACATTCTCTTGTAATCCACTAATACTTCCCCAGAGAATATTTGCTTTCCATTTTACTTGTTAATGATATCCACTTATTTTCATTTACTATTTTCATAATTAAAAATGCAAAAACAAGGAAAATGAAAGACATAAAAATTCCTTTACCCTGTTTTTTATAGTTGACTAACAATTTGATGTAGCCAAACTCCTATAAACACATTTAGACAACTATCCGATATTTTACCGTATAACCTAAAATTTAAGGGGCTCATAGAAAGTCAGTTTAGGATCTTAAACTTTCTAGGCTAATATTTAGGGAAACATTTGCTAGATTCAACATAAAAAGGCTTTTAAATCACAGCTTGAATTTTTTATATAACCTTGAAACTAACTTCAGTGAAATATAACTTAGATTTTTGTCTAACAAATTTTATGTTTCTCTTTGTCTTTTTTTTATATGTCTCTGGCCATACCACATACAAAAACTGCAGAATAATTAGAGTTTTCCAATTATTATATTATACATAGTATAGTATAATATCATTAAACGTGGGCCACAAAAGCTCTACTTAAATTGTGTATACACCTGATCATAGAAATGTATAATAAAAATAAAGTCATGGTACTAGAAGAGATGAAATAAAATGCTGGGATAGATAAGTAGGGCAAGTGCTATAAAATGATTACTTAGAGAAAGTATCTGATGTGGCTCACCTGTGTAAGATCCTATTTTGGGAAAAAATCATGACAACAATTTTTATTGATATTTTGGCATTATACCCTATTTCTTCTTACCTAATGTCAGGCATAATATATGGCTTCCTAAGAATTTTTATTCTTCAACGACTGTGTGCTTTGGCATTATGCCAAGTGTTTCCATAGTTACTAAAAAGAATTTTTTAAAAAGTTATCTTGATGGTTTCTCACCATCTAGGACAGAAGAGACAAAATGGTTATAACCCAGCTCCCAGGAGTGTGGTTTAGCCAAAACAGTGCTTTCAAGGAGAACAGGTTGACAAATATTTTTAAAGTAGGATTATTTCACAAAAGATACGGTCCTGTGGTTGTTACAGTCTGATTATTCCCTATTAAAAACATAACTCTAAGGCTGACAGTTGTCATTTATTATTTAACACCTGACCTACTTCCAATTCATGTCCTTTGCCTGGTTCCCATAGGCATTTGAGTTTCCAATTCCTTGTGCGTGTTAGGTCAGAAACCATGAAGGATCTGACACTTTACCCTACTCACCAGCTAACAAGGTAGCTTGCTAATGTTTCATACACAGATACTGACAGAAGACACCAGATCCTTGATTGAGAAGGAAAGCAAAAAGCATCACTTAGAAAAATTCCTTCCACTTGTCTCCCTCAATAAGATGTTTTCCTTTGCAGAAGATCCCAGACATTAGGTGACTAGCTGTTATAAGCTGCTGGTATACATGCTCATCTTCAACTCCAGAGAGAGAGAGAGAGGATGGGAGGGAGGGAGAAAGGGGACTTAATTTGGAATTTGTAAGCAAATGTCTCAGGGTAAAGGCTACTCAAACACACTCTTCACTCAGAGACTGAGCTGTGAAGAACACAAAAAATCCATGGAGAATTACCTCCCAGCAGTGTAGCTGGATGGTGCTACACTCCTGATATATTTAATTTGTGGAAGCACTAGGACTCCCCCAATGTGTGCATAAATTACGATGTTTGTATCAATTCAGCCTCCTTTTCTCTTATATAATACCTCATTTTATACTATTCTGAACTAAATGGGTATAAATTGTTGGAGTCTTCTGGAGATGACCACCCACCTGCTGTTGGCCTAGCAACTTTAACGCCCACAGAATCTCTTCCCATCTGGGCTTCTGTTGTATTGAGAGCAGAGATTAAAAAAAAATCAAGGACAGGGAATGTGGCAGAGGAGAAATAAGATCATTCGAAATATCATTCATGTTTCCTTATTTAAATAGGATTCTTTCTGTTATTCTTTTTTTAAAGATTTATTTATTTATTCCCCCACTGGGGGAATTTATTTATCACCCCCTCTGGGGCTGCCCTCTTTCTGTTATTCTTGAACAACAGAAACAGATACCTTAAAAATAATTTCTAAGTATTCAGATCATATGAAATTGATTTTCTTTCCATATTTGTTAAAAGGGTTGGCAAACCACAGCAGGTATTCTGCTACATTAGCTTCCATGTAGTTTCAAATGTATAAGAAGGGCCAAAATTTGGGTGAGTTCCCTCTCTCCCTCAACATAGTTGCCTAATATGCCTACATTTAATACAGATAAATGTTAACCAGTTTGAAACTAATTTGCTACTTGACACTCCACAAACCATCTCACAGGTAACCCATTTCACACCCCATATATTATTTGAATGATGACAAATAGTACTCCATTTCTTCAGTCCTAGGAATCTATGGAACCTATTTGATTGGAGGTTACAAAGAAGCATTTAATTGAAAATAGTTGGGCAGCCTGGGTGGCTCAGTGGTTTAGCACTACGTTCAGCCCAGGACCTGATCCTGGAGACTGGGGATGGAGTCCCATGTGGGGCTCCCTGCATGGAGCCTGCTTCTCCCTCTGCCTCTCTCTCGTTCTCTCTCTGTCTCTGTCTCATGAGTAAATACATAAAATCTTTAAAAAAAAATTGAAAATAACCTGATAGATATCAGAAAGAAAAAAAGTGAAGGTTTGGAACTATTAGTTTAAAAGTTCACAAAAAAGGTTTTTATTATTTAAAAATGATGCAGTAAGGTATAATAAGATTTTACTATAGCACAATACTGTCCCAAGTGATTGGTTCATACATGCCAGAGTAAAATTCCTTTAAGGAGCAGAGTTCTAAAATTCCTAAATGTTATTTTTTTTTTACCAATCACCAGGCTAATTTTTCATCCCCTACACCATTAAATATAAGAGTTAATGGAAAAAAAGTGGAACTATAATTTATTATTTTGATATACAATATCCTTTTATGACATTAATCATGTAGTTCTCATTCTTCTCATGAAAGGAGGCTCCAAATAACCCCTACACTTCTATATGACAACTTAAAACTGATACATACCTAAAGCACCCAAAACTAGGTCATACATTTAACCACAAAAAATAGCCCTCATTTGCCTTTTGTTCTAGTTTAATATCCCATAAGCCCACCAAGTAGTTATCATGAATTAAAAATCCCACTTTAATTGTCAGCATCAAGGGTACTTCTTCAGAGAAGCCTTCCTTCATCACAGAAGCTGAGGAAATTTTCCTTTAAAATTTTCCATAACTTTTAATTATATAAGTACTTGTACATTTAAATGTTTGTCTGTCTCCTCTAGAAGACTTTAAGGACAGGCTTCATGAGGCTCATTGAGGGACAGATACAAAGCACCTAGCACAGTGATGAGCACACACTAAGTACTAAGCAGCTGAATACTTCAGGGAAACATACGATTTCAACTAAATTTGTTGATGCCATTCAATGGAATCCCTATCAAAATACCAATGGCATTTTTCACAGAACTACAGCAAAAAAAATCCTTAAAATTGCATGGAACAACAAAAGACTTGGAATAGCCAAAGCAATCTTGAGAAAAGGAACAAAGTTAGAGGTATTACACCTCCTGATTTCAAACAATACTACAAAGCTATAGTAATCAAAACAGTATGGATGGTACTGGTAAAAAAAAAGTGAATACATAGACCAATGGAACAGAAGACAATACAGAAATACACCCACGCTCATACATTCAATTAATCTTTGACAAAGGAGGCAAGAATATACAATGGGGAAAAGACTGTCTCCAATTAGTGGTGCTGGGAAGACTGGACAACTACATGCAAAAGAATGAAACTGGACCACATTTGTACCATCTACAAAAATAAACTCAAAATGGATTAAAGATTTAAATGTAAATCTAGTAACCATAAAACTTCTAGAAGAATGTATAGGCAGTAAGCTCTTTTATAATAGTCTTATAAATATTTCTTTAGATCTATCTTCTCAGGCATGGGCAACACAAAAATTGGACTACACCACACACATCGCAGTGAAAGAAACCATCAACAAAATGAAAAGGTGACCTACTGAATCAGAGAAGATATTTACAAATGATATCACTGATAAGGGGTTAATATCCAAAACATGAAAAAAAAAATTCACACAGCTCAATACCCCCCCTAAAATATCTGATTAAAAAATGGGCAGAGGACATGACTAGGCATTTCTTGAAAGATGACATACAGATCAATAGATGCATAGAAAGATACTCAACATCACTCATCATCAGTGAAATGAAATCAAAGCCACAATAAAATATCACTGAAACCCTGTCAGAATGGCTATTACCAAAAACAGGAAATAAGTGTTGGTGAGTTGTAGAGAAATCTAGGGAGGGAACCCTAGCACACCATTAGTGGGAATGCAAAATGGTACAGACACAATGGAAAACAGTATGAAAGTTCCTCAAGAAATTTAAAACAGAGCTACCATATGATCCAGTAATTCCACTTTTGAGTATTTATTTATTTTTTTTTATTTTTTTTTATTTATTTATGATAGTCACAGAGAGAGAGAGAGAGAGAGGCAGAGACACAGGCAGAGGGAGAAGCAGGCTCCATGCACCGGGAGCCCGACGTGGGATTGGATCCCGGGTCTCCAGGATCGCGCCCTGAGCCAAAGGCAAGCGCCAAACCACTGCGCCACCCAGGGATCCCTCACTTCTGAGTATTTATAGAAAGAAGATGAAAACGCTAATTCAGAAGCATCCCTGTGTTCATTGCAGCATTATTTACAATAGTCAAGCTATTGAAGCAATCTAAGTATCCATCAATGGATGGATGGATAAAGAATATATGGTGTGTGTATATATTGTGGAATCTACAAAAAACAAATAGATACAGAGAACAATCTGATGGTTGCCAGAGGGGAGTGGGGTGGAGGATGGGCAAAATAGGGGAAAAGGATTAAAAGGTACAAACTACCAGTTACAAAATAAGACAGTGGGATGCAATGTACACCATAGAGAATATACTTAATGATACCATAACAACCTCATACCCTGACAGATGGTAGCTGGGTTTACCATACTGATCACCTTGTAGTGTATATAAATGTTGAGTCACTATGTTGTACACCAGAGACCTAACATTGCATGTCAGCTACATTTAAAGTAAAATGAAATTATTGTTGTTATTCATGTCATACCATATTGCCCACAGGTTTCACATGACACGATTGTCATATCAACAAAAAGGCGCAATACGTATTGATTTTCCTAGTTATTTCTCCACATATCTAAGCCATTGACAAGTTCCACTTTTTTTTCTTTTACAACTCCCTGTATCTTTCCCTTCCCTGCAGTGCCTTGTTCCTGGATTCCAATTCATTTCTACCTGTATTTATAGTTTTCCTACGCTTTTCTCCCTTTTTCCATTTCTAATGCAGATATATCTGCATTTCCAGGTTTTTTCCCTTTAATCTGAAGCATTACATTCTTTCTGTAATGATATAAATTTCATTTGTTACAGGGATTTTCTCTCATATATTTGATAGCTTTATTAGTTGTAGGCAGTCTTGCAACCTTTTTTTTAAAATCTATAATTTAAGCACTTAGCTAGCATTCAGAATCCCAAACCCTTATTTCTATTTGAAATAATGAGAGCCAGAAAGTTTAAGTAACTCATCCATAGGTCCACAGGTAGACTCTACTGGTAAAATGATGTTCCAAACACTCAAAAAAGAGTCTAATTCTTACCTAGTTTTAAAAAGTCAAAAGCTTTAATCAAATTTTAACTTTCCTTTTTCTTTTTCTTTTTACTAGGCTTCTAAGCTTTTTGACTAATCAGATAGTGAAGTACAAGTGTTAAATGACAGAAGAATCTATGTAAATAATACAAGGCCAACTTAGTTCTATTTATGTAATTATTCTTTTTTTTTTTTTTTTTTTTAATGATAGTCACAGAGAGAGAGAGAGAGAGGCAGAGACACAGGCGGAGGGAGAAGCAGGCTCCATGCACCAGAAGTCTGACGTGGGATTCGATCCCAGGTCTCCAGGATCGCGCCCTGGGCCAAAGGCAGGCGCCAAACCGCTGCGCCACCCAGGGATCCCTATGTAATTATTCTGATTACAAATTTGTAGCATCTAAGTATGTAGCACTGTGATACTACCAATACAGTATCTTCCAAACATATCATACTTTCATTTTCATGGTACGTTAATATTCATTATGTATTTGTACTTCAAAGTTTTACCACAGACAAGACTTTCCTATATACTAAACATTCTTCGAGAATAAACACTTTTCCCAATTTAGATTTTAAAATATAACTACAGTTAAAATAGTAATTGCTTTTGAAACCAGTACTTTTAATTAAATTTTTTCTTCTCTAAAAAAAGTTACAGTATGCCCTTTAAAACATAGTTTTCAAGCATTTGTTACTATCAAGTGCATGGTTGCTTTGCAATTGTTCTTCAAATTTGACTTCTTCAAAATAAAAATCTTTATTACCTACATGTAAAACTGTAAGTAATCATCCCAACTATTTATTACAGAAGAGATATTTGAGGGTATTTGGGTTGTTAAATTTAGTATAACAGGCATTACAATGTGGCTGAGGGTGGAAAAATGTAGCTAATTGAAATCCATGATTTCACATATATTCACACTTTAGGCAAAAGTACGTAATGGACCTCCCTGAACCACAGATGTACAAGAACACCACACAGGAATACCCCTAAATGTTGCACACCCTTTAGCACAGTAACTAATCATCCCTCCCTAACTGCTTGGAAAAGTGGATAATTTTAACTACAGAGATCTAGAGTAAAATCTACACTGTATTTTACATTGTGGGAAGTCCTTGCAACCCAAGTCAAATTAAAAAAAAAAAAAAAGCAAATACCAATTTCTGACAAATTAGCATATTACTTTCCCTTGAAAACAGGGAATGAGTTATCAAAACCTCTCCCACTGCACTCTGCTGGCTCAGCTGGATGGCCCTTTGTCCCCATTTCGCCTGAGGAAAATATCCAAGAGCAAGTCACCTCAACTTTATCTGACATGAAATATGCCTGAATTCTTCTTTGTTCTCACCCCATGGTGGCTAGTCTCTGCCCTGGGGCTACTTTTCAAGAGAATGAGTTAGTCTCTGGCATCATTTCAAATCAGAATTTACTTCAGAGGGCTGCGTCAGAAATCCCAGATCAATATCCATCCTGTTTTTTTTTTTCCTCATGCCCAGCCACTCCAATGCAGAAGAAAATAAACACTAGAGGCTCGCCAGCTTTCTCTCAGAATCTGCAACTCAGTACAGCCACCTTGGGGCTGGTCTTTAGTGACCCAGACCTTTTCCCCAGAAACTAAATATATACCAAAAATGCCAATCTATTATATAAGATAAAAGCATAAGGAAATGTGTCTGAATACCTATGCCAGCTGGTCATCAAACAAGGTGATCACAAGAGGAAATCTACTGGAACAAAATCAAGATGAAAAGCATGTTTGATGGGTATACAGCATGGAGGGGAGGCAGTGTGGAATATCCTGGAGAGAGTAGCAGTTGTCCATCAGCTAGAAAGGCATAGCATCCTTTATAGAGAACTAAAAACATAGACAAATTCTTCACCAGTAACAGAAGCTTTACATTAGGAGTATAAAACATCAGTTTATTATATTCAACTATCTTCCATTAACTACATTTAAGTCGGTGTCTTTTTAAGGCAATTTAGTGAGAATATAGGCTCCTTGATGCTATTTGGCAGAAAAGCTAAAATGAATAATCACATTTACAATTCATCTCCAGGTATTTTAAAAATAGACTCTGACGTTTAAAATAACTGTGGCTCTTAATTTAGACATCATTTAATCTAATCTTTCCTATATTTTTCTTTTTCTTTCTTTCTTTTTTTTTTTTTACCATCAGAATCCCTAGCAGTTTTTGTTAAAAATACAGATTCTTAGGACATTCCTCTGGAGCTTCTGATATGATTCATGTAGAGACTGAGAATTTATATTTTTCTTAAAAAACACCAGATGATACTGGTCATCAAGAACATTTGAGAACTATTAATCTAATCAAAATTCTGTGTTTAAAAGGACAAAGTGGATTCCTAGAAAACTAAGTCCTTTGCTTGATAAGGTATTAATATGCACCTTATATATGTATGCATATAAACACAAACAGGTAAATGCCCTAGAGACATAGCATTCTTCCTTATGCTATGATTCAATCATATTACCAGGAAATATGTATTAGGCACAGATTTCTTTATTTTTTTGCTCAAAGGGAATTTTTGCTGTCTTTTTTCCTAAACTCCGGAGGATTCCTAATTGGATCTAATAGCCTCCTGTATACCAACTCAAGCCTTGTGAGAAAATTATTTTCCATTTGGATAAGCTTCCTGTTCAGTTTCTACTATCTAAAAATCTGTTCTCTTTTCTCCCGTTCTCCACCATTTCCCACACTATACCTAAAAATACTGCATCTCAGTGTGAACTCTCAGTATTTGAGCTTCTACAAGATATGAGTCTCCTTTAAGACAACATTTTGATACTGAAACAAAATTACAACTATCACAATAGGAAAGCCACTTAATATAGAATTTATTTAAAGGTGATTTTCTTTTTTTTTTTAAGATTTTATTTATTTATTCATGAGACACAGAGAGAGAGAGAGGCAGAGACGCAGGCAGAGGGAGAAGCAGGGAGCCTGATGCAGGACTTGATCCCAGGACATTGAAGGCAGACACTCAACCGCTGAGCCACGTAGGTGCCCAATGACATTACTTTTTAAACATTTCTTGAGGGGATCCCTGGGTGGCGCAGTGGTTTGGCGCCTGCCTTTGGCCCAGGGCGCGATCCTGGAGACCCGGGATCGAATCCCACGTCGGGCTCCCGGTGCATGGAGCCTGCTTCTCCCTCTGCCTGTGTCTCTGCCTCTCTTTCTATCTCTCTGTGACTATCATAAATAAATAAAAATTTAAAAAAAAAAATAAAAATAAACATTTCTTGAATCTCTTTCATTCCATCTGTAATAGATTATGTTCCCTTTTTAGGCCCTGATTGTCTCTTATCTGTACTGATGCATATATATTAGTGTGTGTATATATATATACACACACACACACACAAGTGTGAACATCAGATATACATACGTAACTTCTATATGATGGCATATAAATAATATATAATTATATATTATATATAAATACATAATAATGTATAATGCATATTTAATGATATATAGTATATAACGGCACATATTTAATAGTGTGTATGTGTATGCATATTTAATGGTAGGCCTACTTTAAGCCTGTCCTCCTCATAAAGTGATTCTATCTAAAAGGTTCTGATTAGCTCAGTAAATATATTAAAAGCTTTAATGGCTCCCAATTATCTTCAGGTCAATGCACTCATTCTAGAACATGGCATGTGAAACATTCCCTGATCTGGATTCTGTCTACCTCTCCTTGCTCAAACTTTATGCACCACGAATTCCAGAACTGCTTAGTTCTTCACAAGAGCATGCTACTTCTCATGTGTGCATATTCCTATAGGTCTCCTTGACTCATTCATTCCTGACTTCCAACCCCAACATGGCTTTTCCTACTATTAGTTTATGATGTAAGTCTTGCAACACTTTCCTTGAAATCACTATGCTAAGACAGATGTCACTCCCTTTTTTATTGTGATTATTTTTTTTGTCTCCATCTCCCTTTGTCCTCAGTGTGCTCCATGAAGACAATCATCATCTAGTATTCATGTCTGTATCCTGCTACGTGGCACAGCATCCAAGGCATTGTAGGACCTAATATCAGTGAACAAATGAATATGTCAACAGACATGAATTAGAACTTAAATAAAAAAGTAACCATTGAACTAACTTATAATTTACACAGGGAGATTACACTCAAAAGTTAATTTTTGCTATTTATGTTCCATTTCTTTTGGACAGTTTATTCATTATTTCCTGCCAGTGTATCAATACTTTTCGCAGATATAAAAAAAAAGAGAGAGGAGCTATAATGGCCTTATCAAAGATAAATGAAAGTAGAGCTAATGATATCCAACAATAAAATTTGCATATATTGAAAGTAAGTTAAAAACACACAGTGATAAAAAAAACACACACACAGTGATATTAAGTGTGTTTTAGGTATCCAACAGTAATTGGAATAATAGCTTATATTGGAAGTTAAAGAAAACTTTCTTTAAAGATATGATAAAGTTTTCATTTCTAATAAAGATTATTACAGCTATTAGAATATACAAAATGAATTATAGAGTTCAATCATTTGTGAATTTAAAAACTAGAATTTGTAGAACTTTATAATTGAAATAATTTGTAGATTATTACATTATTCTAATGAGGAATTAGATCATTGAAAGATTAAGGAGCATCCAGAAGATCACAAAGTCCCTTAGTAAAAAATTTAAATGTATGAATCAAGGTATTGTAACTCCTGGACTGATGTCATTTCCCTTTAATCATATTGTTTCCCCAGTACTTTTAAAAATAAATTTGCAAATTGTGGAAATTTTACTTCTTTCTTGCCAATTTGGATGCCTTTTATTTCTTTTTCGTGTCTGACTGCTGTGGCTAGGACTTTCAATAATATGTTAAATAAAAGTAGGAAGAGTATATATCCTCACCTTGTTCCTCATCTTAGGGGTAATGCTCTCAGGTCTTCACCATTGAGTATGATGTTAGCTGTGGGTTTTTCAGGTATGGTTGTTATTATGTTGAGGTATGTTCCCTCTAAACCTACTTTGTGGAGTTTTTTGTTATGAATACTTTCTCAAATACTTTTATTGTACTTTTCTCAAATACTTTATATCAATTGAGATAATCATACATGATTTTTGTCCTCTCTCTTATTAATATGATTTATGCTGTTGATTGATTTGCAAATATTGAACCACCTTTACGCCCAGAAAAAAATCCCACTTGACCATGGTGAATTCATTTTTATTGTTGGATTCAGGTTGCTGATACTTGAGGATTTTTTGCTTCTATGTTCATGAGAAATATTGGCCTGCAGTTTTCATTTTTTCTGGTATCTTTAATTGGGTTTTGTTGTCAGGGTAATGTTAGTCTTGTATAATGAATTTGGAAACTTTGCATCCTCTCCTATTTTTTGGAATAGTTTAAGAAAAATAGTTACTACCTCTTCTTTAAATGTTAGGTAGAATTCACCTGTGAAGCTACCTGGCCTGGACTTTTGTTTGTTGGAGTTTTATGATTACTGATTCAATTTCATTGCTAGTAATTTGTCTGTTGAAATTTTCTATTTCTTCCTGATTCACTTTTGGAAGATTATATGTTTCTAAGAATTTATTTACTCTAGGTTGTCCAGTTCTTTGGCATGTAATTTTCATAATATTTTCTCATAATCCTTTGTATTTCTGTGGTGACAGTTGTTATTTCTCCTCCTTCCTGACTTTAGTCTTTTTTTTTTAAATGAGTTTTGCTAACAGTTTATCAATTTACCAGCTCCTAATCTGCTCTATTTTTTTTAAGTCTCATTTATTTCTGCTCTAATCTTTATTATCTCCTTCTTTCCACTGGTTTTGGGTCTTGTTCTTATTTTTCTAGCTCCTTTAGGTATAAGATTAGGTTATTTGAGATTTTTCTTGTTTCTTGAGGTAGGCCTGTAGCGTTTCCCTCTTAGAACAGCTTTTGTTGCATCCCAGAGATTATGAAACACTGTGTATTCACTTCTATTTGTTTCTATGTACTTTTTAAATTTCCTCTTTAATTTCTCGGTTGACATATTCATTATTTAGTAGCATAATATTTAGCTTCCATGTATTTATATTCTTTCCAGATTTTTTCTTGTGATTCATTTCCAGTTTCATACTGTTGTAGTCAGAAAAGAGGCATGATATGATTTCAAACTTCTTGACTTTAAGAGACTTAATCGATATTACATATAAAAAGTCCTAGAGACTCCACCAACAAATGACTGGAACTTATAAATAAACTCAGTACAGTTACAGGGTAAAAAATTAGTATGTAGAAATCTGTTGCATTTCTATGTACTAACAATAAAGTAGCAGAAAGACAAATTAAAAAACCAATTCCAGAGGTGCCTGGGTGGTTCAGTTGGTTAAGCAGCTGCCTTCAGCTCAGCTCCCTGCTCAGTGGAGAGTCTGCATCTCTCTCTGCCTCTCTTCCTTGCTCCTGCTCTAATATAAAATTTTTTAAAAATTCCATTTATAATTATGCCAAAAATAAAAAATACCTAGGAATGACCTAAACCAAAGAGGTGAAAGAACTGTACTCTGCAAACTACAAAACACTGAAATGAAAGAAATTGAAGATGACACAACAGAGGAAAGATATTTCATTCTAATGGATTGGAAAAACCAATATTGTTAAAATATCCATATTACCCAAAGCAATCTACAAATTTAATGCAATCCATGCCAAAATACCAGCAACATTTTTCACAGAACCACAGAAACTAGAAAAGACTCCAAATAGCCAAAACAACCTTGAAAAAGAAAAGCAAAGCTGGAGGTATCACAATCCCAGATTTCAGATTTACTATAAAAATAGACACAGATCAATGGAACAGAAAAGAGGGTCCCAAAACAGACTCATACTTACATGGCCAATTAATTTACAACACAGAAGGCAAGAATGTATAAGGAGGAAAAGACAGTATCTTCAACAAGTTGTGCTGGTAAAACAAGACAGCTTCATGCAAAAGAATGAAACTAGTTCATGTTCTACTACACACAAATAAATTCAACATGGATTAAAGATCTAAATTGAGACCTGCAACTATAAAGTTCCTAGAAGAAAACACAGGCAGTAATTTCTCTGACATCAGCCATGGAAACATTTCTCCAGATATGTGTCCTCAGGCTAAATTGAACTATTGGGACTGAACCAAAATAAAAAAAAACTTTTGCACCACAAAGGTCAATCAATGAATCTAAAAGGCAACCTACAGAATAGAAGAAGATATTTACAAATGACATATCTGATAAAGGGTTAGTATCCAAAACATATAAGGATGTATACAACTCAACACCAAAAACAAAAATACAACAACAAAACTCAATCCAATTAAAACATGAACAGAGAATGTGAATAAATGTTTTTACAAAAAGACATACAGATGGCCAAGACACATGAAAATATGTTTAATATCACTCATCATCAGGGAAAAGCAAATTGAAATCAAAATGAGATATTATTATACACCTGCCACATGGCTTAAGTCAAAAAGACAAGAAATAACAAGTGTTGGTGAGGATGTAGAGGAAATGACCTTTATGCACTGTTGGTAGGAATGCCAACTGGTGCAGCCACTATGAAAAGCGGTATAGAGGTTCTTAAAAAAAATAAAAATAGAATTACCTTATGATTCAGTACTACTACTGTTGGGTATTTATATAAAGAAAATGAAAGCACTAATTTGAAAAGAGATGGACCCTTATGTTTAACTTCAGCATTATTTACAATAGCCAAGACATGGAAGAAACCCAAGTGTCCCTCCATAGATGAATGAATAAAGAAAAAGTGATACACACACACACACACACACACACACACACACACACACAATGCAGTGCTACTCTGTCACAAGAAAAGGATAAAATCTTGCCATTTGCAACAATATGGACAGATCTAGAGACTATAATGCTAAGTGAAATAAGTTTTTCAGAGAAAGACAAATGCCATATGATTTCATTCATCTGTAGAATTTAAAAAACAAAACAAAGGAACAAAGGAAAAAAGGGAACAAACACACAAACAAACAACAAAAAATTAATACAGAGAACTGGTGGTTGCCAGAGGGGAGGTGGGTGGTGGGATGGATAAAACAGATAAAGGGGATTAGGAGTACACTTATCTCAATGAGCACTGAGAACTGTACATAATTACTGAATCACCATTAGTTTTATACACCTGAAACTAATTTAACTATGTTCATATTTTTGAGACATTACATTTGCTTTACATGTATAGCATCAAATATTAAATTCAGCAAAGAGCATAACCAGATGTATTTATCAAAAATAAAACAAGAGGGATCCCTGGGTGGCGCAGCGGTTTGGCGCCTGCCTTTGGCCCAGGGCGCGATCCTGGAGACCCGGGATCGAATCCCACGTCAGGCTCCCGGTGCATGGAGCCTGCTTCTCCCTCTGCCTGTGTCTCTGCCTCTCTCTCTCTCTCTCTCTGTGACTATCATAAATAAATAAATTAAAAAAATAAAAATAAAAAAAAAATAAAACAAGAAAATTCCACATTAAAACACGTGATGCTGAGTGAAATAAGTCAATCGGAGAAGGACAAACATTATATGTTCTCATTCATTTGGGGAATATAAATAATAGTGAAAGGGAATATAAGGGAAGGGAGAAGAAGTGTGTGGGAAATATCAGAAAGGGAGACAGAACATAAAGACTCCTAACTCTGGGAAACGAACTAGGGGTGGTGGAAGGGGAGGAGGGTGGAGGATAGGGGTGAATGGGTGACGGGCACTGAGGGGGGCACTTGATGGGATGAGCACTGGGTGTTATTCTGTATGTTGGCAAATTGAACACGAATAAAAAACAAATTTATTATTAAAAGAAAAGCACATCGGGGATCCCTGGGTGGTGCAGCGGTTTGGCGCCTGCCTTTGGCCCAGGGCGCGATCCTGGGGACCCGGGATCGAATCCCACATCGGGCTCCCAGTGCATGGAGCCTGCTTCTCCCTCTGCCTATGTCTCTGCCTCTCTCTCTCTCTCTCTGTGACTATCATAAATAAATAAAAATTTAAAAAAATAAAAAATAATAAAAGAAAAGCACATCAAAATAACTGAATGTAATTAATAGGGCAATCAAACAGGAAAGCTTCTTGAAAAGGTATTTTTCCGCCAAAAAAGAAACAAATTGAAAGAATAAGATAAATTCTTTGTAAACAAGATGGAATATGAGTTAATTCATTTTAATCCAATCCTTCAAATTGAAGCAAATTGAATTGAGTAATTCTCATTTTTCATGACAATCTTGTTTTCATTACATTATGCTTCATACTAAATATAAAATCTATTTTTCATCTTAACACATGCTAGAATTACAAAGGTTCACCATATTGGGATCAGTATGAAGAATATTTATTTCCAGCTAAGTTTTTTTTAAAGCTTATTTGAAAGCTTTTATAATTCAACAGCCTTATTCGAACAAAATAATTCTTTTTAATCCCAAGAGCTTGGGTCTATAAGGAAAAGTAAAAAGCATCTTGCAGATGACAAAGTGTTAGAGATAACATGTTATTAACTAAAGGTGTGGCAGGACAAGCCAACTGCCTGAATCATTTCCATTTTTGGAATACTGAAGAGCAAGAAGTAAGAGGTTGCAAATATTGAGCATAGAAATACTCAGGTTACACCAGGAAATTCTGTGATTCTCTAAATAAATATCTAGATATTTAGAACAAAGTAAATGATGCATGCTGACAACAAACAAAAGCTGTTTATTTCATTGTTGTTTTGGCCACATGTGGATGGTATGTAAAAAAGGGGGGGGGTAATAGTAAAGGGGAAAAGAAAAAAAAACTGTTTTATGTAGGTGAAAGCTATGATAGAATAAATTTGAATTATACATCATATGCAAGTCAAACTAGAGGCATGAAAGGCCAAAATTAGGCAGCAATTAGAATAGATATCATCTAGAAGAACAATGAAAATGCCACACCCAGAGAGGCTAAGGAAGTCCTGGCGGCAGGTGCCAAAGTTAACTAAGGAAATGGAACTCAAAGAGAAATATATTATCACATATAAATGAAACCAAGTAAATTCTCAAATAATCTTATCAATTTTTCTTCTAAACATTTCAGAAAAAAGTATATAAAGCTAAATTTAGTTCCCTTCTAAAGAACATATAGCTTTCCTATATCAGATTGTTTTCTTTACCTAATATTTTATGATATATAATTACATAAATTAAAGATGTATGGTTCATGCCACCATAGAAAACACACCTAATGCAGACAATACAAGCCATTTTCAAATTATTTTAGCACGCTCCTTCTTTCAAATAACAATTTAATGACGGGATGAGCACTGGGTGTTTTTCTGTATGTTGGTAAATTGAACACCAATAAAAATTAATTAAAAAAAAACAAATAACATGGGATCCCTGGGTGGCGCAGTGGTTTGGCGCTTGCCTTTGGCCCAGGGCGCGATCCTGGAGACCTGGGATCGAATCCCACATCAGGCTCCCGGTGTATGGAGCCTGCTTCTCCCTCTGCCTATGTCTCTGCCTCTCTCTCTCTCTCTCTGTGACTATCATAAATAAATTAAAAAATTAAAAAAATTAAAAAAAAAAAAAACAAATAACAATTTAAAAATTACACATCAGATATGCAAGAATGACCATCCAAGATGGCAATGTAGGAAGGCCCTGAACTCACCTATGTCCATGGACACAATGAATCTGCACTCACATATTAAGTGATTCTTCCTAAAAACAAACTAAGGGCTAATTCAAGAGCATCTGCACAACAAACAATAGACATACCACATAAAGACAGGTAGGAGAAAAGACAACAAGATAATTATAGGAATTCCACCCCCCAATCCAGTGACCTACAGTAGGAAAGGGTAGCATTGCAAAGCCCATGTGCAGACTCACCTATCCAAAGGCACAACAACAACAACAAAAATAGCCGTTTAAAGAGCAACAAGATAGCAAATAAAGGATATCCATCTACTAAACCTAGAGCACTGACCAAATGGACAAGGAACTTCTAGAACTCTCATTAGGGACAGAGGTGCCAATGAATGTCATTTTTTATATTCTTACTCCATTTTGATAGTAGGAGCTAATGGGAGCAGGGTCCAGGTACTCTAGCTGGCCTGCTAGGGCCACCTCAATATATCCTGGGCCTCTGGCCCATACAAGTTCCAGCCACACCCAAGAGGCTCCAAGGAAGAGTGTCTAAGGACAATCTCTCCAACCTATATCCACTTTAGCTGTGCTGTCCTACCAAAGTGGCTTCAGTGTGGCATGAGCTCAGACCCCTGACCCACACCCACCCTAGCTTTGGTTGGACAACCAACCAAGGCAGTTCCAGCACTGTGCACTCCGGGACAACGTCCCCACCACCATTGACACCTACTCCTGGTCCTTGACTGCTCCAGCTCCAGCAGACCTGCCAAAGCCACCAAGTAGACATAATTTATACAGGAAGTGTGTCTACAGGAGTGCACTACTTTAAAACCAGAAGAGGTAGCTGTTCTGCCTGATTAATAGAAACATATACAGAAAGCCAACCAAAATGAGGAAAGAGAAGAATATGTGCCAAATCAAAGAACAAAATAAAATCCAAGGGAAGAAAAAAAAAAAACTCACTGCTAAAGCAGAAACAAGTAATTTATCTAATAAAGAGATCAAAGTAACAGTCATAAAGATGCTAAGTTCAGAACAATGGAGAAACAAAGGTAAGAATTTCAGCAAAGAATTAAAAAACTTAAGAAAGCATCAGAGCTGAAGAATATAGTAACTGAAATAAAACACACAATGGAGGAAACCCGCAGAAGATTAGAGGATAAGACAAATCAGGGATCTGTAAGACAAAATACTAGAAATCACACAATCAAAAATATAAAAAGAAAAATAAAATTTAACGCCTGGGTGGCGTCAGCCTCTGCCTTTGGCTTAGGGTGTGATCATGAAGTCCCAGGATCGAGTCCCACATCAGGCTCCCTGCATGGAACCTGCTTCTCGCTCTGTGTCTCTGCCTCTCTCATTCTCTGTCTCTCATGAAAAAAATGAATAAAATCTTTTAAAAAATAATAAATAAATGTTTAAAATGAGGATAGTTTAAAAGTCCTCCAGTACAGTACCAAATGTACTAACATTCACACTATTCAAAGTCTCATAATGAGAAAGGAGAGAGAAAGAGACAGAAAATTCTATGAAGAAATAATGGCTGGAATTTTCCTTAATCTGGAGAAAGAAATATACATCTAAATCCAGGATGCACAGAGATTCCCAAAGAAGATAAACCCAAAGAAATCCACATCAAAGGGTACCAGGTGGGCTCAGTTGGTTAAGCATTGGACTCTTAATTTTGGCTCAGGTCATGATCTCAGGTTCATGGGACCAAGCCCTGCCTGGGGCTCTATGCTCAGTATGAAGTCTGCTTGTTGCTCTCCCTCTGCTCTTCCCTCCATCCCCCGTTCTGTCTCAAAAAAATAAATAAAATATTTTTTAAAAGACAGATACACACCAAGACATGTTATAATTAAAATTTCAGAAGTTAAAGAGAGTCTTAAAGGCAGCAAAAAATAATAATAATAATAATAATAATAATAATTACTAGTCACATACAAGGGAAACCCCATAAGGCTATGAGTTGACTTTTCAGCAGAAACTTTGCAGGCCAGAAGAAAATGGCAGGATATATATTTAAAGTACTGAAAGGGAAAAACTTACAACCAAGAATACCTTATCCTGTCAAGTTATCAGAATTGAAGGAGAGAAGCAAAAACTAAAGGTGTTCATTACCATTAAATCAATATTATAAGAAATGTTAATGGATCTTCTTCAGGCATAAAGACCCTAACTGGAAATAAAGAAGATAAATGAAAGAAAAAAAACCTCACTGGTAAGGCAAATAAATAATCAAATTTTACCTCTAAAACAATACAAAAATAAGATCAAGGTCTAAAGTTAGAAGGAAGAAAATAAAAAAGATAAATGTGGAAACTAATGAAATAGACTAAAAAATATGGAAAAGTTCAATGAAACTAAAACTGGTTCTTTGAAAAGACAAAGTCAATAAATCTCTAGCCACACTCATTAAAGAAAAATAGAGAGGGCCCAAATAATTAAAATCAGAAGTAAAATAGAAGTTATAACTGATATGACAGAAACACATTACAAAAAATTGTATGCTAACAAAGTGGAAAACATAGAAGTAGTAAATACATTCCCAGAAATACACAACCTTCAAAGTTTGAATAGATCAATTTTGAGTAATGACATTGAATCTGTAATTTAAAAACTCCTAAAAGTACAGGACCAGACAGCTGCACTCTTCTCAAATTATTCCAAAAAACTAAAAGCTCCCATTTTGAGGCCAGCATTACCCTGATACCAAACAAGACACCACGAAAGAAAGAAAAAAAAGAAAAGAAAAGAAAAGAAAAGAAAAGAAAAGAAAAGAAAGAAAAGAAAAGAAAGAAAGCCAATATCACTGATTAACTTATGCAAAAATCCTCAACCATATATTAGCAAATGAAATTTGACAATATATTAAAAAATATCATATACCATTATCAAGTGGGATTTATTCTCGGGATATAAGGATAGTTCAACACCCACAAATCAATCAACATGGTACATCACATTTAAAAAATAAAGAATAAAAACCATATTACCAACTCAATAAATCTGGAAAAAATATCTGACAAAATTAAATATCCATTTATGGTAGAAACTCTCAACAAGGTGATTATAGAGGGAATATACCTAAATATAACAAAGGCTATATATGGCAAATGGACAGACAGGTAACACCATACTCAGTGGTGAAAAGCTGAAAGTTTTTTATCTAAGATTAGAAGAAGACAAGGGTATCCAACCTCATCCAACCTCACCACTTTTATTCAATATTGGAAGTCCTAGCCACAGCAATATGGCAAGAAAATAAGCAAAAGCATCCAAATTGTATAAATAGAAGTAAAACTGTCAGTAATTGCATATGACATGATACTATACATAGAAAACCCCAAAGATCTCACCAAAAGAAACTTAGAACTAATAAATGATTCAGTGAGGTCAAAAGATGTAAAGTTAATGTACAGAAACTGGTTGTATTTCTATACATTAAAAATGAGCTATAAGAGAAATTAACAATACTCTTTATGATTGCACCATGAGAATAAAGTACCTAGAAATAAATGTAACCAAGGAGGTGAAAAAAACCTATACTCTGAAAACTATAAAACATCAATAAAAAAAACTGAAAAAGGAAATAAATGGAAAAATACACTATGCACATGAATTAGAGGGGTTAATGTTGTTAAATGTCCCTATCACCCAAAGCTATTTATACATTCAATGCAATCCCCATCAAAATACCCAATGACATTTTTCAGAGAACATATCATCATAAAATTGGTATGAAACCATGGAAGACCCCAAAAAGCCAAGGCAGTTTTATAAAAGAATGAAAACAGAAGTTTCACCCTCCTTTATTTCAAAATAGCCACAATGCTATAGAAATCAAAACAGTTTATTAATGTCACAAAACAGACACACAGGTCAATAAAATAGAATAAGAACTCAGCAATAAACCCATGCTTATAAAGTCAATTAATTTATGACAAAGAAGGCAACAATACATATTGGAATTATACATATTATCCAATACATATGTATTGGAACAATACATATTCAATTTGGAAAAGACAGTCTCTTCAATAAATGACGCTGGAAAAACTGTACAACGTGCAAAAAATGAAACTAGATCCCAATATTATACATAAATATAAATTGAAAATAGATTCAAGATGTGAATGTAAGACTTGAAATAAAACTGCTAGAAGAAAACATAGGCAGTAAACTCTTTGCTATCCATCTGCTTTAGCAATATTTTTTTGGATCTATCTCTTCAGGCAAGGGTAATAAAAATAAATGAGATTACCTCAAACTAAAAAAGCTTTTGCATAGAAAAGAAAATCATCAACAAAATGAAAGGACACTCTATCCAATGGGAGAAGAGACTTGCAAATCATACATCCAATTAAGAGTTAATATCAAAACTATATAAAGACTTACATAACTTAATATTTAAAAAACAATTAAAAATGGGCAGAGGACTGTATGGATATTTGTTGAAGACATACAAATAGACAACAGGCACATGACAAGATGCTGAATGTCACTAATCATCAAAGAAATGCAAAGCAAAACCACCATCAGATATCAGCTTATAATAGTCAGACTGGCTAGTATCAAAAGACAAAAAATAATTAGTGTTGTCAAGGTTATGAAAAAAGAAATCCTGTGTACTACTGGTGGTAGTGTAAATTGTTGCAGCCAATATGAAAAACATTATGGAGTTTCCTCAAAACAATAAAAATGCCACCCAGGAACTAGCAATTCCCCTTCAGCGTATTTATTTCAAAAATATGAAAATACTAATTAAAAGACATATATACCTCAGGGCGTGATCCCGGGGTCACAGGATCGAGTCCCACATCAGGCTCCCAATGGGGAGCTTGCTTTTCCCTCTGCCTATGTCTCTGCTGTGTTTCTCATGAACAAATACAATCTTTTTTTTTTTTTTTTTAAAAAAAGGACATATATGCACCTCTATGTTCACTGCACCATTCACTACAACAGCCAAGATATTGAAGCAACCTAAGTATCTATTAACAGATGAATAAGGAAGATGTGGTATACATACACACAGAATATCATTCAGCCATGAAAAAAGAATGATATCTCGCCATTTGCAACAGCATGAATAGACCTAGAGGGTATTTTGCCAAATGAAATAAATTAGACACAGAAAGACAAACACGCTCTGATTTCACTTGTATGTAGAATCTAAAAAACAAAACAATCAAAATAGTAACAGTCTCGTAGACACAGGAAACAAATGGTTGGTTTAACAGAGAAGGGAGGGTTGGAGGGCAGGTGAAATTGATGAAGGAGGTAAGGAAGTACAAATTTCTTATCATAAATACGTCATAGGAATATAACATACAGCATAGGATATATAAATAATACTGGTTTATCCTTTTGGCAGTTGATAGATCCTATCCAGCATGATCCTTTCAACATGACATTCCTTTGTGCTGACGTTTTTACATCTCTTGTACAGGAGTGGAGCTACTTGGCCATAGGGTCCATTTTATACTTAAAGCATTTTATGCTTAATGAACTGCTTTCCAAAGTAGCTGTTCTATTTTGAATTTCCACTAGCAATGTGAATACCAGCTGCTTCATATCCACATCAACACGTGACAAGGTAAGTATTTTCATTTTGGTTATTACAATAGATATGCAGTGGTACTTCAATGTAGCTTCACTCGCTAACTGGCCATTTGTATGTCTTTTTAAAATAAAATATCTATTCAAATACTTTGTCCATTATGTTGTTCTCTCATTACTGAGTTACTATTTATTCATATATTCCAGATACAAGTCCTCTTTTGGATACATTTAAAATTATTTTGTCTCAACTTGTGGTTTGCCTTTTCAGTTCTTAATGGTGTTTTCAAATAGAAATTTTGAATTTTGACAAATTCCAACTTAAGTTTTATCTTTGTTTTATTTTAGAACATTTTCCTATTTCAAAATCATAAAAATATTTGTTTTCTTCAGTAAGTTTTATGTTTATGTAAATGATACATTTTGAGTTACTCTGAGGCTATGATATAGGGCAAGTATTGAAGTTCCTATTTTCCATTTAATATCCAATTTTATCAGCACCTTCCAAAAAAAATTATTTTCCCCATTGAATTACTTATAATTTTGGTGAAAATCAGTTGGCTATCAAAGGATGAATCTCTTTCTAAACTCTTTATTTATTGATGTAAATGCTTTATGTCAATACTATGGTATATTGCTTAATGTAGATTTAGTCCTTGAACTCTGGAATGTTAAGTCCTCCAAAAAACATGTTTTGACTATTCTCAGACTTTTGCATTTCCGTAGAAATTTTAGAGTTAGCTTTGCAATTCTTTCCAAAAGGCTCATATTGTTTGATTAGGATTGCATTGATTCTAGAGATCATTTTGGAAGAATTACCATTTAATAAGTATTAAGCCTTTATTTATGAATTCATTATAGATTTCCATTTAGGCTTTCTTTAATATGACATGTGTTTTATCAATTTCAGATCTGCACATACTTCCTTAAATGTGTTCCTAAGTATTTTATCATTTTTCATCTATTGCAGAATTATTTATACAATTTTCTATTTGCTTGTTGACTGTATATGGAAATACTATTAATAATGTTAACCTTTATCCAACAAGTTTGCCAAATCCACTTAGTTCTAGAGCTTTTCTGCAGATTTATAGAGATTTTCTATGTATACATTCATGCCATCTGAGAATATAGTGTTTTTCTTCCTTTCCTTTAGTATGTATGCCTCTTCATTTTCTCCTCTCCTTCCCTATTTTCTTTCTCCGTTTTGCACTAGGTCACTAGGTTTGTGCCTCAGTACAATATTGAAACAACTGGGGAGAGAATATCCTTGATTCTTTCCAGCCTATGGAGAAGGCAGTAAGTCTTTCACCATTAAATATGATGTTAGCTGTAGATTTTTTATAAACACATGTAATTGGTTTTAAAATGTTTTCTTCTGTGGTCAAAAAGTATAGTTTTTATTATAAAATAATTCTGGGGGGGGGGGGTTCCCTGGTTGGCTCAGCGGTTTGGCACCTGCCTTTGGCCCAGGGTGTGATCCTGAAGTCCTGGGATTGAGTCCCGCGTCTGGCTCCCTGCATGGGGCCTGTTTCTCCCTCTGCCTGCATCTCTGCCTCGCTATGTCTATCGTGAATAAATAAATAAAATCTTTAAAAAATAATAATAATTCCTGGGGACATAATATACAGCGTGGTGACTATAATACTGTGTTGCATAGCTGAAAGTTGTTCAGAGACCTTAAGAATTCTCACCACAAGAAAAAATGTGTAATTATGTGTGGTATGGATGTTAACTGGATTAACTGTGGTGATATTTTTGCAATATAGATATATGTTGTATACCGAAAACTCATGTGTTATATATGTCAGTTATAATTTTGAAAAGAAAGAAAAGATAATAAAAAGAAAAATAAATATTTCCCCTCTATTCTTAGCTTGTTGAGAGATTTTAAGGTAAATGGATGTTGCATTTTGTAAAATCTTTTTATGAATCTACTGAGATGATCTTGTATCCTTTCTTCCATTAACATATAGATTCTCAGAGGGTAACCTAAATTTCATTATTGAGATAAACCTCATTTGATCAAATTTATTTATTTAATTTTGGACACAATTTGCTAAAATTGTACAAAGAATGTCACATCTAATCCATTATACATATCAGCCTCTCATTTTCTTCTCTCATGTCATCTCTGGTTGGTTTTGGTGTTAGGATGATATTGGCCTCAGTGGAAATGTTCCCATTAGTTTTTTGAAAGACTTTTTAATATATTAAGTGAATATATCTGGGCTTGCAGTTTTTCTTGTGTGAAGTTTTAACGTAAATTAAATTTAACTAGTAAAGGGCTCTTTTGAGTTTCCTAGCTCTTCTTGAGTCAGTTATGGAGGTTTGTATTCATTTTATCTAAGTGCTCCAGTTAGTTGGCATAAAGTTCTTCAATATTCCTTTATTGTCCTTTAAACGAACTCTGTTGTTACATACCCCCACAACTACTGTTCAGTACTATTATCACATTGACCTTTTATCATTCTTACAAAACAAGAAAAATAACAAGCAGTTTCTTCTGGCTACCATGAAGAAATGCCATTCTTTAATTAGAATAATTAGCTAAGCATGAAGACAGAAGAAACGGCTTTTTTCTCCTCAACCACTTAGGAAGAAGAGAGAGCTCACATAATGTTAATTCTAGTTCAGTGACAACCTTCTACTTTTATTTTTCAACTTAATAATTAATACCTATTATTACATATGTATTGTTTTTATTGTTAACATTTGAGTTAATTACTATATGCTTGCCCCTTTTCTAAGTGTGTGTGTGTGTGTTTGTGTATATATATATAATTAGTATATGTCTTAACATATATGTTAATATATATTAGTATATATAATCTTCACAAAAACTATTTAAGGCTGGGCAGGCCAGGTGGCTCAGGGGTTTAGTGCTGCCTTCAGCCCAGGGCCAGATCCTGGAGACCCAGGATCGAGTCCCACGTCAGGTTCCCTGCATGGCGCCTGCTTCTCCCTCTGCCTGTGTCTCTGCCCCTCTCTCTGTCTGTGTCTCTCATGAATAAATAAATGAAATCTTTAAAAAAAACTAAGGTAGATACTATTATTACATCCAATTACAAATGAAGAAATTACAACACAAAGAGCTTACATAATTTTCCTATGGCTACAACAGCTAATAAATGACAAAAATATTTAAACAGTTTTTCTTAAAGACTTTACTTATTTAAGAGAGAGCAAAAGCAGGGTAGAAGGGCAGAGGAAGAGGGTGAAGTGGCCCCTTGCTGAGCAAGAAGCCCAATGCAGGGCTGGATCCCAGGACCATGACCTGAGCCAAAGACAGATACTTATTTGACTGAGCCACCCAGGCACTCTTAAGCAGTTTTACTCCAAAGTTCATACTACATATCTTGTTCAATAGCTTGAATTCACTCTAAAATAAACATTTAAATTTATTATACCAAAAATACAATAGTAGCTCCAAGGTGATAGAAAGTTATAATATTGTATAACATTATCATTTGTAATATAATGCCACAAATCATATTTATAAGGAATGCAAATCCTACTTAAAATAGAATGACATATAAAATACTTATCCCTCTATCATTAGCAGTTATCTGAGGAGGAATAAAGTCGAGAGTTATAGAGGAGGCTGCCATTGCCAATACAAGCAGAGATAGCAGAGAAGCTGAGAAAGAAGCAAAGATAAATCTTCAAATGTGATAAAATCAAAGATCAGAAAGTATAAGCAACATCACAGGAAGAGCAATAGGGTCCTGGAGGTCAAAACAAGCACTTATACAGTTTATATGATAAGGAAACATAAATCCTTATCCTAGGAGAAATCTGGGTACTCTCTAGCTTCTTTAGCACTTCTCAGTGGATTTTTATTGGTTTTTGGACTGTTAAAATTTAGATGGAAGTTACAGCCAGGGACACTGTGGGTGAAGGTCTGCTGTCTACTGATTAAAGCAATTTAGGAACACTACAGTTAAAAGAATAATCATACTAATAATAAGTATGAATGAAAATCATAGCAATCATGCTAATGACAGAGATAATTTTAACATATGTATTTAGACACATACAGATGATCACAGAATTCTGAATTTAGAGGCAAGAGAATATGGAAATAGCTTTCCCTAATAAGGACTACTATGTACAAGGATACACATTCCAAATTTTCCTAAACAGCCCACTCCAAATTGCATAAAGAGTTTCCACAGACCTTTCAAATGCCCTGGAAATTTTTTTTTTTTATAAGTTTTTTTTTTTTAATTTTTATTTATTTATGATAGAGAGAGAGAGAGAGAGAGAGAGAGAGGCAGAGACACAGACAGAGGGAGAAGCAGGCTCCATGCACCGGGAGCCTGATGTGGGATTCGATCCCAGGTCTCCAGGATCGCGCCCTGGGCCAAAGGCAGGCGCCAAACCGCTGCGCCACCCAGGGATCCCTGCCCTGGAAATTTTAATGGGTCCAAACACAAATGAAATTTCCATACTACAGCAACTCACAGAGAAATTGGGAGGAAAAAAGTCCTATGTCAATTATTCAGGATAAATAGAGGCTTTAGGTACATCCTGAAATTCCCCAATAGATTGGGGGAAGTTCAGTGTTATGGAGACTGACTTCTATTTTTATCATTTTTTTTAGGATTTTTCTCCATCTTCATTCTCTATTCTTAACCCTCCTAGAGATCGGTTCAAAGATCAATAAACATCAACCCTAATACCTCAGAATTGCATCATTCATGTATCTGTTTTTCTCCCATTGTCAAAAAGCTTTAAAAAATAAAATGTAAAGAACATCGATACAAGCACGAAGCAGGACTGATATCTTTTAAGTTCAATAAAAAGTTCAAGATGGTAACAATGAAGTATTCTGTTTCCAACACAAATAATGAAATCATAAAGCAAACTAGAATGTGTATTTGAGTAAAAATGTACTTGAAAGATAATATCTTGAAGTGCATTTCAAGAAATTAGTTTTCAAAAGTTTATAATCGGATTTCAGTTTGGCAATAATTGACAAAGCGGTTTTGAAAATAATTTCAGAAGAGCCCCTAACGCAGTTCCAAATGGCAATCCTGATCTAAGTAAGGGAAATTTTGTTAAGACACAAGAACACTGAGTTTCTTTTTAGACCTTCAAATTCTGGGAAGCACTAGAATGATAATTACTTACAATCTCCTTTTAACTTATAAAGAATTATTTTTACCAAAAATTTTAATTTAAAAATTTGGATATGAACCCAAATCATCAATCTAAAATGTTTAAGAAAGAAAAAACATTGTGTTCCTAATCTATAGAGTTGATATGTTCCATAAATAATTCTGGAAGGAGGCTGCGGTGAGAGCATAAATTGGTATAGATCGCTTTGCTCTCACAGCAACACAATATTTTCTGCTGAATGAGAAAAACTTTAAAGGCATAAATCAAGATAAAGCAATCATCTGACAAAGAATTACAAAAAAGGTCCCCTACCTTCTCTTAGTGAATACTACGACACATTGATTTTCTACTGAAGATAAAAGACAAAATCATGTGTCATCAATATAAGCAAGCACAACTATTTGGTTCAATATGTTATACTTAAAAAAAAACGCAGAGAAAAGGGAAATCTGAAACATTTCACATGATTAAAACAAGTTTAGATCAGCAGAGGAAAAACACATTTAAAAGAAATTTCTCAGAGTTTATTCCTAGAGAATGAACAATATATTGGAGGAGAAAAATTGTCGCTTTTGTTTATCTGGCCAGATAGAGAGATACTGTCCCAATAAGAAGATTCATATCCAGTGTGCTATTTGAATGTGTAATTTTTTTTGCAAAATAATTCATCCCTAATAATCTAATGTACTTTACTTCATATGGTAGCTTCACACAAGAACAAATACTTCCTTGTAAAAAGGAGGCCAGGAGGGCAACTGATAGCATATTTAGAAATTTTGCATAAATGCCAAATGGCATGTAAATTTCACGACTGATGACTTCAACCCCACTCAGAGGCCCTCAGCTAGACAGTCTTGCTGTGGCAAAATCTGCATAATCAAATATGGCAACCTCCAAACTAGGTCAGTGTTTTCTCATTCCATTCTACTAAATCTAGCCAGAAAGTACAGGAAAGGATTTGGAAGTACTTATGATAGGGCCCAAATAGTTTATATACATGTAATAGCAGGGACGAAAAGTAACAAACAAAAATAGTTACATGAAGTTTTAAAATAGGGCATAGACTGAGACCAGATAAAAAACACACTAGAAGTAAAGCATTCATTTATACTTAATATCTTCCTCACCCCTTTCTTTCACCAACCAATTGGCAATGTAAAAAAATCCAGCCCAACAAATCTTATTTTTCTGTCACTCTTTCTTTCAATATAGATTATATAAATATTTGGATATCACCATATGATATACTGCTTTTTATGATTTTCCAATGCTTAATGACCTACAATTATATATATTATTAATAATATATATATATATATATATATCCAATGTTTAATGACCCACAATATCCACAATCTGTAATTGTGGAGGATCAAAAATATTAGATGTCGGTTAGTATAACAGAAGTTGTAACAAATACAGTAGGATTTAAATAATGGATTTACTAGGAAATAAAGTGTTAAGTCTACACATTCTTTTAAAACCTCTACCTAAACTTTTCTTCTCTCCTTTCTTAATTTGTTCTTCACACTGGAAACCAATCTCATTAATTTGCAGCAGGAATTGATGAAGACGTGACATAAGCTGTAATTATATTTGAATTCAGTTGAAGAAGATAGCCTATGAGAAACTAAAGATTGTGAACAAGATTTAGTATGCTGTTCTGTAAGCAGCAAATCTATGAGTGTTGCTTACATAGGCTTCGAGCCAGCAGACTCCATCCAAAACATTTTGATGCAAATTTTAGCAAACGGTACACACTTGGAAGAAAAATGTTATATGAGGCTGCATATATAATTTATACTCTTAGCATTTCTGTATACAATTTCACAGAAAGTGGGATCAACTTAACATTATTAAAGTATGACCCTGTTTTATTTACAGCAGAACTTCAGAAACATTTATTCCTAGAAGTGCTGAAAAGTGATGCATCATCTAAAATTTAAAGGCATATTCCACAAATGAAAAAAATTACAATTATGATTTTCTTTTCATTTTTCACCTCCAAATCTCCCTGGGAAAAACCTATTTTTCTTTATTGTTGAAGGATGTTATCAGAACCCAGCAAAATCCTGCCAGATTTAGTCAAGAGAGTTCCACAGTGTTAAAAGGCCTTGCTGGAAAATTCTTTCTTTGACATTCAATGACCCCTTGCCAGGCCAACCTCTTAAATATAACTTCAAGAAGAGAGGTTAGGGATGCCTAGATGGCTCAGCAGTTAAGCTCTGCTTTTGGCTTAGGGTGTGATCCTGGAGTTAAGGGATACAATCCCACATTGGACTCCCTGAGGGGAGCCTGCTTCTCCCTCTACCTATGTTTCTGCCTCTCTTTGTCTCTCTCATGAATAAAAAAATAATATATTTAAAAAGAGAGAGTTGGGGGGGGGAGGTCATATTAGGAAGAGGTAAGTTGAGGATAGTACGTCCTGGTTTCTGTAGTGCCAAAGAACAAATAAACTAAATTAAAGTGGGTTTTTGTAATACTTATCAGGGACCACCACGGATAATGAATCCATGTCAAGAAACTCAATCCTCCGAGAGAAGCAAAGAAAGTGACAGAATTGAATTCTGTATAAGAAAAAATTTTCTGTTGGCATGTCCTCAGGTAAGATAGGAAACATCACAAACCAATAAATTCTTAACACCAAAAGTACTAGGGTACATCTGGGTCAAATATATGGGAAGGAAATGTTTGAACTAATTTTACTGTAACATAATTCAAAATATCTTATGATTCTGATATAGCATTCCTAGCGCCGCAATAATAAAGGCAGCTGAGAACATCAGATAATAGCTACTTGTGTGAGATATTTTTTTTACTATGCACTTAGACCCTCATTTAAGTGTTAGTAAAAATGAGATACACAGGTGAGGCCAGACACATAATAAAAAAAATCTCACTCTGTTTCCTTTGTTAGATATATAGGTCTTTCAGAAGGTGAGTACTATGCTCACTATTATATGAGTTCAAACATCTTTAAAAGTTATAATTGGACATTTTCTTCAAAACAGTTGTGATAAAAGCATCCTTTCTTTCTTATTCCCATTCAATAGCCTCTACAGTTAAGCATGGCTCAAGTATCTTTATCTTTTGACGTGTGAGTATCCCCTAACACATAGGGTGCTCTATAACAAGTTGTTTTGCTATATTGATTTTTCATGGAAAATTCATGCAATAGTATAGACTCAAGAGAAAAAGAGGTATCTCCTCTCCAAAAACCATTCTGGGAAAATTAAATAACAGTAAGTCCTAAGAAATTCTAAATAGCTTCTAAAAAATCGAATCAAGTATTACTGGACACCTTTGATAAAACCGTCTTAAAAAAAGCAATGAGAATCCTTCAAAGAAAAAAAAAAAACTAACTGGGCTTTAAAATGTAAAGACTGCCAACCCAAGAGCAATCTAGACTAACAAGTATAGCAATGTATATTGGACCCTAAGATTTAGTGATAAAGTTTAGTCATATTCTTCTAGTAACAATATTCTGAGATACATAAAACATCTGCTTGTCACACCTGAAAGTATCCACAATATTAGTATGTAGGATCACAGATTTACTATCTCATTCTCAGATCCACACTTCTAAAAGTACACCGTTTGAAATACAAAATATTGAAGAATATCTCTTGGAAAAAGAAACATTATACTGATATACCCTACATGTCCATATACAACCATTCTGCAGAGAAATAATATAATTTCATTTAGACCAGTGTAATAGTTAATAATTGAATATAGTGTATTATTAGTATAGTACATTATATAATTAGTATAAATGACCAGTGCTACAACAACCAAACATATTCCAAAAGTAACTGGGATGTCTTGAAGTAAATGCTATTACACTCCTTCATAAAGCTGTTGTTATACCATAATTTTCTCTGCATAATGAAAATCTGAAAATGCCCTCTAAAATATGTCTAGAGAAACTGTGGGAAACAGAAGTATAACTTCATAAGACTCACATATTTGAAAATTAGCCTTTTGGAATAAATAAATTATTCTCCATGGCACATAAATAAACAGATTTTTCAGACCATAAGGGTAGCATTTGGAACAGTCAAAATTATTACATTACACAATTGTTGTCTTATTGGAAAAATGGTTTACTCAAGGAATCACTGGAATTATTCATCTTTGAGTTGTTACATATTGAATTTGAAGATCAAATATGTAATATAATATTCTATTTTTCAGTGTACTATCTCTTAGTATTTATGCTTATTTTAATATGCAATTATGTTTAACTATGTGGATAATGTTGATTGAGGGTATTACAGTGTCAAGATTATTGAGCTGGAATGTGAAACCCTGAGTCTAATCTTTCTTTTTAAATATCTATAAAGAGGGGCACCTGGGTGGCTCAGTGGTTGAGCATCTGCCTTTGGCTCAGGATGTGATCCTGGGGTCCTGGGATCAAGTCCCACATTGGGCTCCCTGCGGGGAGCTTGTTTCTCCCTCTCCTATGCCTCTGCCTCTCTCTCTCTCTCTCTGTGTCTCATGAATAAATAAAATCTTTATAAATAACTAACTAAATACATACATACATACCTATAAAGACATTAAAGAATAAAGATTTTCTTGATCTTCATTTTATCACCTGTAGAACAAAAGGGTTGTACTAAATAATCCCTTTCTGCCTGTAAATTTCTATGACTGGGAGCTTCCACCTGGAAGACAAAGTCTGTCTTCTATACCAATTAATGATGGAAATGAATACAATCATGTCTTATGAAATTAACCTCAAATATTAATGTCAACTGTTCTGAGGGACTTCAGCACATGTGTCACAGGAATTCTGAGGTACTAGAAATAAAAGTAAGAAACAACAATTTTTACACTTCTGAAAAAGATTTAAATAATTTATATGCACACAGTAGTCTGTACTGAAGAAAAGAGGAAGGCATAATCTTGGCATAGTCAATGTCTAACCAGAACTTTTACTACTTCAAAGTAAATCTAAAGTGATACTCATCATTGGCAGCCCCTGGTGGCTCAGCAGTTTAGTGCCACCTTTTTTTTTTTTTTTTTTTTTTTTTTTTTTAATTTATTTATGATAGTCACAGAGAGAGAGAGAGGCAGAGACACAGGCGGAGGGAGAAGCAGGCTCCATGCACCGGGAGCCTGATGTGGGATTCGATCCCGGGTCTCCAGGATCACGCCCTGGGCCAAAGGCAGGCGCCAAACCGCTGCGCCACCCAGGGATCCCAGTTTAGTGCCACCTTCAGTCTGGAGTGTGAACCTGGAGACCTGGGATCGAGTCTCACGTCAGGCTCCCTGCATGGAGCCTGCTTCTCCCTCTGCCTGTGTCTCTGCCTCTCAATCTGTGCCTCTCATGAATAAATAAATAAAATATTTAAAAAAATAAAGTTATACACATCTAACTATCATAGTGAACATGAGTGCTTTTCAGGAGAAACATAGCTTGATCTTATATTTAAAATGTACATAATAACAATAATCCAAAACATAGGGAATAATTAGATTGATTACTGAAAATGAAATAAATATTCCAAATTATGAAAGCCTCTTGCATGTGTAAACCAACCAATATTTAAGTGACTCTGACATAATAGCTCCATATTTTCAAATCACTAAGAAACTATCATGAATATATACCAAAGGAACCAAAATTAAGTACAAAGGACTGAAAACGATTCAGGCTCTCCACTTACTAAATATGACTTCAGTCATGCAGCCAAAGAGTTATTCAACATTTACTACCCACTACCCCTATATCTTATGCACTGTGCTATATGCAAGGGCAACAAAGACATGGTTCTTGCTTTGATTTCATAGGCAAGTGAACAGATACACATGAAAATTGTATGATACAATTGTGTCTACAAAGAGAACAGGAGAATGAATGGCCAGTTCCATGGAGGCATATGGAGCTATTGGGAAAATTTTCATAAAACAGTGAAACAAACTGAAGTAAAAGCTAATATGAATCTGAAAAAGATGAGTGGTTAGATCCCAAGTATGTCTGCAGAAATAAAGATGCAGGACAAAGGAGTCTTCCCAAGCATGGGAAGAGAATGATGTCAGTACACTCCTAGAAATTTTTGACACTCACGAAGCAGACACAGACTCAGGCATGGAGAGAAGAAATACAGGAAGATACATAGGAAAATATATATAACACCCTATAAGATAAAATCCACCATATCTATCATCAAGATGCTAATTATTACAAGGCATTTTTAAAAGCAGGAAAATATGACCCATAATAAGAAAAATTATTCATTCAAAACCTACTCAGAATAGGTACAGATGCAAAAACATCAATCAAGGACATTAAAATATTTTCCCCAACTTAATTGAAGTATAGTTGACAAAAATTATATAGATTTAGGGGTTACATCATCATGACTTAACACATTGTGAAATGATTAGAACATCTATCACCTCACACAGTTACCATGTGTGTGTCTGTGTATGAACATACATATGATCTAATCTCTCTTTTTTTTAATTTATTTATTTATGATAGTCACAGAGAGAGAGAGAGAGAGAGAGAGAGAGAGAGAGGCAGAGACACAGGCAGAGGGAGAAGCAGGCTCCATGCACCGGGAGCCCGATGTGGGATTCGATCCCGGGTCTCCAGGATCCCGCCTGGGGCCGAAGGCAGGCGCCAAACCGCTGCGCCACCCAGGGATCCCTGATCTAATCTCTTAAAAAAGTCAATTATAACACATTATTACAGTCTCCATGCTGTATATTAGATCCCCAGAAGTTACTCATCACTGGAAGTCTAAACCCTTTTGTCAATATTTCCCCATTTTTCCCACTACCCAGCCCCTGGAAACCACCAATCTACTCTGTGTTTTGTGAGTTCATATTTTCAGATTACACACATAAGTGATATATAGTATTTGCCTTGCTGGCTGACTTAATTCACATAGTATAATGTCCTCCAGGTTCACTCGTGTTGCAAATAACAGGATATATTTCCTTTTTTAAGACTGAGTAAAATTTATTGTGTACATATACAGCATATTTTATTAATCAACAGATACATAAGTTATTTCCATACTCTGCCTATCATGAATGATATGGCAATGAACATGAGAATAAGAACATCTTTTCAAGATATTGATTTAATTTCCTTTGGATATATACCCAAAAGTGAAACTGCTGGATCAGATGGTGGTTCTATTTTTTTTTTTCTTTTTAGTAATCTTTACTAAAAATTTAGTAATTGCTTTCCATAATGGCTGCAGAAATCTACAATCCTACCAATAGTGTACTAGGGTTCCCTTTTCTCCATACCCAACACTTGTTAATTTTTAATGTTTTAATAATAGCCATCCTAATAGGTATCAGAACATATCTCATTGTGGTTTTGAAATTTATTTCCTGATGATGACTGATATTGGACAACTCTTCATGATCCTGTTGACCATGTAATATGCCTTCTTTAAAAAAATGTCTATTTAGATGGTCCTCTGTCCATTTTTACTTAGCTTATTGATTTAATTGCTATTCACGTCTATGAGTTAATATATTTTCAATATTAATCTCTTATCAGATATGTGGTTTGCAAATATTTTCTCCCATACTGTAAGCTACCTTTTCATTTTGTTCACTGTTTCCTTTGCCATGCAAAAGAATCATAGTTTGATGTAGCTCCACTTGTTTATCTCTGCTTTGATAAAAAAAAAAAAAAATCATCACCTAAATCATTGTCAAGGAGCTTTTTCTCTATATGATAGAAATTTCATGGTTTCGATGGGATGAGGACTGGGTGTTATTCTATATGTTGGCAAATTGAACACCAATAAAAAATTTAAAAATAATAAATTAATTAATTAAAAAGAAATTTCATGGTTTCAGGTCTACATACAAGTCTTTCATCCATTTCAAGTTAATTTTTTGTAAGTTGGTGTAAGGTTCCAATTTCATTCTTTCACACGTGAATATTCAGTTTTCCCAATATATTTTATTAAAGGGCCTCTCCTTTACCTATTATGTATCTCTGGTACCCATGAAAAAGATCAGTTGACCATTTATGTTTAGGTTCATTTCTGGGATCTCTATTCTGTTCCACTGCACTTTTTGTTTTTACGTCAGAACTATAATGTTTTGAATATATGAATTTTGTACTATAGTTTAGAAATCAGGAACAGTGATACCTCTAACTTTGTTCTTCTTTTTCAAGATTGCTTTGACTATGTGGAGTCTTTATTGGTTCCACACAAATTTTAGGAGTTTTCTATTTCAATAAAGTGTCAAAAAATGTCTATAGGAATTACATTGAATCTATATGGACATTTTAAAAATATGAATGCTTCGAACTCATGAAAACAATATATGTTTTGATTTACTAATCATTTATTTTTTCATTAATGTCTTACAGTCCTCAATGTGTAAATGTTTCACTTCTTTGGTTAAATTTATT
Source organism: Vulpes lagopus (assembly GCF_018345385.1). Classification (NCBI taxonomy): domain Eukaryota; kingdom Metazoa; phylum Chordata; class Mammalia; order Carnivora; family Canidae; genus Vulpes; species Vulpes lagopus. The sequence continues at coordinate 52,149,621 of NC_054831.1, read as the reverse complement.
CCAAAGTATGTTATTCTTTTTGATGCTACTGTAAATAAATTTTCTTTACCTCATTTTCAGGTTATTCATTGTCTGCCTAGAAAAGCAACTGATTGGTCTTTATTGGCTTATATCATGCAAATGTACTGAATTCATTTACTAGTTCTAAAGGTTTTTGGTGGAATATTTAGAGTTTTCCCTATCTAAGAACATGTCATTTACAAACACAATTTTATTCTTCCTTTCTGACTTGGATGTATTTTATTTCTTTTCCTTGTCTAATTGCTCTGGCTAGGACTTCTGGTAATAACTTGAATAGAATTGATGAAAGTGCGCCTTTCATTGTATTCTTTCTGATATTAGAAGAAAAGCCTTCAGCTCTTGCCTTTATGTTATCTTTGGGTTTGCCATATATGGCCTTTTTTATGTTGAAGCACATTTGTATATCTACTAGAGGTTTTTCCTTGTAGTTACGATGAGGCTACATAAACTGTCTTACAGTTATAACAATCTATTTTAAGCTGATCACTTCCACTGCATTTTAAAACTCTACAAATACTGCTACCCTCCCTTCAGACTTTGTGCTATTGATATTTTAAAATCACATATAAATTGTATCTTCTAATATTATGTATTCAATAACAAGTTATTATAGCCATAGTTATTTTTAATACATTTTTATGCTTTTTTACCAGAGTTATACTGGATATGTGCACCAGAATAGTATTAGAACATTCTGAATTTGAATAAATTTACTTTTACCATTAAATTTTATACTTTCACATGTATTTATATTGTTATTTAGCATCCTTCTGTTTCAACTTAAAAGAGCCTCCATTAGCATTTATTGGAAGGCATGTCTACTGGTGATGAAACTCCCTCTGCTTTTGTTTATCTATGAATGTCTTTATCTCTATCACATTCATGAAGAACTGCTTTACCAGGTATAGTATTCATTGTTGGCATTTCTTTCCTTTCCTTTGAATATATCATCTCATTCCCACCTGGCCTGTAAAGTTTCCTTTGAGAATATCACTGTTAGCCATATGGTAGGAGTTCTCTTGTATGTGACAAGTCACTTTTCTCTAATTGCTTTCAAAATTTTTGTCTTTGATTTTTGACAACTTGAATATAATTGTTCTCAGAGTAATCTTCATTGAGATAATCTTACTTGGGAATCCTAAGCTTCATATCTGATTAGCCAAATCTCTCGCTGGATATGACAAGTATTCTGTCATAATTTCTTTTAAATAAGCTTTCTGCTCATTTCTCACTTCTCTTTCTGGGATACCCATAAAGCATAAATTTATTCCCTAGTTGATTTCCCACAGTTCCCATATGCCTCCTTCATTCTTTTTTTCTTTCTCTTCCTCTTACCGGCTAACTTCAAATACTTGTGTTTAAATTACCTGACTCTTCTGTATGACCAAGTCTACTGTTGAAACTCTCTAATAAAGTTTTCAGTTTATGTCACTATTCTTCAGCCCCAGAACTTGACTTTTATAATTTATATTTCTTTACTAAACTTCTAATCTTGTTCATGCATTGTTTTCTTAATTTCATTTAATTGTATATCTGTGTTCATTTTAATGTCAGTGGCCTTCTTTAAGATGATTACTTTGAATTTTTTGTTGGAAAATTTGCAAATCTCTTTCTTGGGTATCAGTTACTGGAGGTTTGCTTGAATCTTCATGATCCATGTGGTCTTGCTTTTCTGTCTGTGCATATGAAAGACTAAATACTCTCCTAATTTTTATGGACTGGGTTCAGCAGAAAAAGAACTTCTTCCATCAGGTCCCCAGGCCCACAATATCACAGGTGGCCAGAATTGGAGCCAGGTCATAGAGCTGCTCCTGAATCCTCAGGGGGTTTTACAGCTTTCAGGCCTGTTACCAGTGGCTTAGGTTGACAGAGATCTTGTCTGGTCTCTGATTGGAAAAAATAAAAAAATAAAAAAACTGCCTCATGGTCTGTATTTGGGCATGCAAATGGCAGGCCTGTTACCAGGTATGCAGACAAATGTGATTCCTATGTGGTCTTAAGCAAGCTCCTGTCAGATCACTGGGAAGGTTCCTGAGTGGAAAGGAGCATCCCCTGAGGATGGCTGTGAGAAGCTGGAACTGGGTTATAGGGATGCTTCAAGATCTGCAGTCAGACCAAAGTTTGAAGGTCTGCCTCCAGAAGAACAGACAGACATATTTCCTGGTGGATCCCTGAGTAGGTAGGATTACTCCTGTACCATGAATGAGAGGGAATGGACCAGTTATAGTGATGATTTAGGATTGTTGTTAGATTGGTGGGGGACAACCTCTTGGAGGCATGGATGTAACTTCTGGAAGCTGAATGAGCAGGCAGGATGACTCCCAGCCTATGGCTGGATCCCAAAGCTCCCTCAAAGTCATCTTGTCTATGGATGATTACCAAATTCTTTTTGAGAATACAAGCAGGGGATCTTCTTTAGTGCTACCTTGTTTCCATCACTTCAATCATCTAAAACAGTTACTAAAACTATTCTATATATTCTAAAATAGAGACATGGAAAATAAAGGCCCAAATCAAAATTTAGATATAAAATTGACAATGTAGGAGATGAAAACATACACTGAAAACTATTATGAATAGCTTAGGCATTGAAGATATAAAAGTAGATACTATTCAAAATAAAACACAGAAAGAAAAGAAAATTAGAAAAAAGTTAAAGCAATAATATGCTCTGGAACAACAACTTTAAACAGCTTAAGTTACATGTAATCAAAGTTTACAAAGGAAAGGAGAAAGAGGAAAGAAAGCTTTGAGGATCTAATTTAGTAATAAATTGGATTTCATCAAAATTAAAAAGCCTCCACTCTTCGAAGAATCTATTAAAAGAATTAAAACACAAGCTGAGAGAAAATATTTGTAATTAACATATCTGAGAAAAAGCTTGCATCCAGAAAATCTAAAAAAGCTCAAAACTCAATAAGAAAACAAAAATCCAATTTAAAAATTGGGCAAAAGATTTAAACAGACACTTCAAGTTTTGCTCCATTTGGCAAGCAAGCATAGAAAACATGTCCAACATAATTAATGCTAAGGGCAATGCAAATTAACACCACAAAAAGATACCATTACAGACTTCTAATAACTAACATTAAGAAGACTGATAATAACAAGTACTGGCTAAGATGTGGAGGAACTGGAACTAATATTTTCTGCTGATGGGAATAAAAATGGCTCAGTATTAAAAACAGTTTAAGAGTCTCTTAAAATGTTAAACATATTTCTAGCATGTGATCCAGCCATTCCATTCCTGGGTATTTACCAACATAAATAAAAGCAGATGTTTATATAAACATTTACATGCAAATATTTATAGTGGATTTACTTATAATACCCTGAACTACAAGCAACCCAAATATTGATCAATAATGGAGTAAACTGCATTACATCCATATAATAGAATACTACTGGAAAGAGATACAAATGAATTACAGATACATTCCATAACATAAAAGAATCTTCTGAATGCAATAAGTCAGAAAAAAATACATACAGTAAAATTTACATAAAAATTTGGAAAATATAAATTAATGTATACTGAGAGAAACCACATCAGTGGTTGTCAAGGGATGGGAATGAGGGCCAAATGTATTAGAAAGCAACATGAAGAAGGTTTTAGAGGTGAAGCATATTTATCTATTAATTATCTTAATTGTGGTAGTTTCAAAACTTTGAATATGTGTAGTTTATTAAATGTCAAATACACCTCAATAAAGATCATAATAAAAATCAGTTAGAAGCTTCATGTAAAGTCTTATATGTGAATGAGCAGCTGAGCCTTTACTGACCATGCCACACATATAGCAGTGCTCAATTATTTCAAATGACATTGACAAGTAAAACAGTGCCTATACCTGCATGTGCAATCTAGTTCTATCCTATGTATTTCACTTTAAATGAATGATCCTGAATGGAAAACCCATAAACTAAACAGTACAATGAGAAAAGAACTTAAAATTAAAGGTAGGTTAAAAGATCTCTTGGACAATAAATATTCACATTACAGGGGTCCCAGAAGAGGAGGAGAAAAAAAATGTGTAGAAAGCTTATTTGAAGAAATAACTAAAAACCTTCCTAACTTTGGGAATCAAATGGACATCCAAGTCCAAAAAGCAGAATTCCAAGTGAGATGATCTCAAAGAGGTCCACATCACCACATATAACCATTAAAATATCAGAGGTTAAAGATGAGAGAATCCATTGCTGACCTAAGGAAGTAGGTAGAGTAGGAGGATTCCAAGCTCAATTCATCTCATGGACACACCTATATAACACTTATATCAGAGAAAATAAATGAGAAAATGACACAAAGACTGACTGAACAGACTCCACAGCTAAATGTAGAGAAGAGGCCACATGGAAAAAGGTAGGAAGGATGGAAAGGCAGCCAGGAGCCAAACTGACCAGTGAGATTGTCTGCAAAATGAGAGACACTAGAACACAGCAGGGGAAAAGAGCAGACCCCACATCAGGCACCTGAGGCATAGGGTACCCATCTGGGAAGACAGATCCCTATAAAATTTGGCTTGTAACTTCAGAGGGGCCTAACTTTGTGAGTTCTTACAGTAAGTGTGGCTTAACAGCTGGAATTTTAAAAGTTAGCAAATTCAGATCTAGGAGAGCCAAAGTTCACAATGAAGCTGAGTCTCTTCCATTAAAGAGACAGCACAACAAACAGTCCCACTGAAATACAGCATAGAAGTAGTTTGAAAAACACCTGGGGGGAAAAAAAACACCTGGGGTATACAGGAGGGAGATTTATTTACTAATCTCAGAGCACATGCTAAAAGGGCAAGGATCTTTGGAATATTAGTCCAAGAAGAAAAGAGTGGATGGGTACCATTTCCTTCCCCCAGCCTCGACAGATGGACACCTGGAGGACCCAGCACACAGCACAAACACTCTCCATCTAGCTTCGTAAGAGCTCAATCAACCTCCCTGACTTTCTGCATATTCACCCTCCATTCTGGTCTGGCCTCTGCATGAGTTCCCCACTTGGCTATAGGTCCCCTATGGTAGCTGACTTGCATGGCCCTTGCTGGTACCATGTGCTTTTGACCCCCATTGTCTTGACATGAGCCTTCCAAAATGCCTTTTGCAGGAGACCACCCAAAATGTTGCTACAAGCCTGGAAGGATGCAAGCAAACCCAATAGGGGTTAGTACCACTTTAAAGTGACTTCTGCCCCATGAAGAGACAAAGATAATGATACACACACGTGACTAACTGCAGCAGTGGGCTGTGGGCAGACATCTGGTCTGATTATAGACCACACCCACCAATGAAAGCTTCTGAGAACACACAGGAAGAGTGCCCTGCAGTTTGGTGCTAATGCAGCTCTGGTAAACACTGGGTCTGACTCAACTCAAGCCCCAGGTGGTCCCAAACTGGCTCACTAAAAACAAAAGGAACAAACCCTGATCACAACAGGAAAAAAAGAGCCATAGCAGATGACTGGGCTGAAGGTAAACATGACCCAGCCACAACACTAGGGACCACAGTGCACATAAGAAAAACCTCTGAAGTGCCATGTTTGATTCAACAGAGGAAATTGCACTGCACTACAAGACCTCTTCTTCATAAAGCTCCTACTTTCAAGAGCAGGAGACATAGTTGGATTTCCCTACATATAGAAACAGACACAGAGAGTTAGAAAAAGTGAGGGGACAGAGGAGTATGTCCCAAATGAAAGAACAGAACAAAATCACAGCCAGGGAGCTAAATGGAGCACAGATAAGCAATATGCCTGATAAAGAATTTAAAGTAATAAATTATACTCTAATAAAAATACTCACTGGACTTGAGAAAGGAGGGGAGAATTTCAGGTAGATCTTCAACAGAGGTGGATAATATAAAAAAGGGCTAATCAAAGATAAAGAACTCAGTAACTGCAATTTAAAATGCAATAGAGGGAATAAATAGGCTAGAGGAAGCAGAATAACTGATCAACAACCTGGAGGACAGAGTAATGGAAAACAAGTTGAACAGATGAGAGAACAAAAGAATCAGAAATAAAAATAGATTAAGGGAACTCAGTAACACCATCAAGCATAATAATTTTAATGTTATAGAAGTCCCAGAAGAAGAGAGAACAAAGGGGTCAGAAAATGTATTTGAAGAAATAATAGCTAAAAACTTCCCTGATATAGGGAAAGAAACAGAGATCCAGATTGAGGAGGCACAAGAGTCCCCACCAAAATCAACACAAGGAGGTCCACATAAAGACATACAGTAATAAAAATGCCAAAAAAAGAAAATAGTGATGGAGAATTTTAAAAGCAGTAAAAGGAAAAGAAATTGCCTGCAAGGGAAATCTCCTGAGGCTATCACCTGTTTTTTCAGCAGAAACTTTTCAGGACAGAAGAGAGTAGCATGATATATTCAAAATGATGGAAGAAAAAGCCTGCAACCAAGAATACTCTATATAGTAAGGCTGTCATGCCAAATAGGAGAGATAAAAGTTCCCAGATAATCAAAAATGAAAGGACTTATTAATAAAAGGATGTAACTTATGAGAGTATATACCTAAAATGTGGAGAAAAGAGTAAAAATTTAGTGTTTTTAGAATAGCCCAAACTTAAGTGACCATCAACTTAATATAGACTCTGTATGAATAAGATGCTGTATATAAATGTAATGATAACCACAAATCAAACAGTGGTAATAGATATGCAAACAATAAAGAGAAACAAATCCAAGTATATTACTAAGGAGAGCCAGCAAACCCTGAGAGAAAAGAGCAAGAGCAGAAAGGAACGGAGAACACAAAACAACCATAAAACAAATAAAAAAAAAATTGCAAATAAATACAAACCTATAAATAATTATTTGAATGTAAATGGACTAAATGTTCCAGTCAGAATAGATAAAAAAGCAAAACCAATCTATATTCTGCTTTTAAGAGACTCATTTCAGACCCCCCCCCCAAAAAAAACACATGCTGACTCAAAGTAAAGAGATGGAAGAGCATTTATCATGCAATGGAATTGAAAAGAACGTTGGTGAAGCAATACTTGTATCAGACAAAACGGACTTTTTTTTTAATAAATTAATTTTTATTGTTGTTCAATTTACCAACATACAGAAAAACACCCAGGGCTCATCCCGTCAAGTGTCCCCCTCAGTGCCAGTCACCCATTTCCCCCCATCCCCCGCCCTCCTCCCCTTCCACCACCCCTAGTTCGTTTCCCAGAGTTAGGAGTCTTTATGTTCTGTCTCCCTTCCTGATATTTCCCACACATTTCTTCTCCCTTCCCTTATATTCCCTTTCACTATTATTTATATTCCCCAAATGAATGAGAACATACACCAAAACAGACTTTAAAACAAAGACTATAACTAGAGACAAAGAAGGACACTATATCATAATAAAGGAGACAATCCAACAAGAAGATATAGCAATTGTGAATATAATTCACCCACCCACCATGCACCCACCATGAGAGAACCCAAATACATAAAGGAAGTAATCAAGAATAATATAATAATAATAGTCAGGGACTTTGACAACCAACTTACATCAATGGGTAGATCATCTAAACAGAAAATCAATAAGGAAACACTGGCTTTAAATGACACATGGACAAGACATATCTAAGAGATATATTCAGAACATATAAACAGTGGAATATACATTCTTTTGAAGTGCAAATGGAACATTTTGCAGAATAGATAAAATATCAGGCCACAAAACAAGTATCAACAAATTCAAAAAGACTGAAGTCATACCATGGATCTTTTCGGACTGCAATACTATAAAACTAGAAATCAACAGCAAGATAAAATCTGGAGAATAAACGAATACATGGAAGTTAAATGACATGCTATTAAACAAAGGGTCCACCAATAAATCAAAGAAAAAAATTTAAAAAATACACAGAGACAAATTAAATGAAAACACAATGATCCAAAATCATTCAGATGCAGCAAAAACAGTTCTAACATGGAAGTTTATAGTAATAATCTCAAATAAACAACCTACCTTTATACCTAAAGCAGCTCGAAAAAAACAAAACCAGTTTAATGAAAGAAACTATAAAGATTAGAACAAAAATAAATGAAATAGAAAAAACAACAAAAATTAAACGAATGAAATCAGGAGCTGGTTCTTTGAAAAGATCAACAAAACTCACATTTAGCCAGATTCACCAAAAAAAAGAAAAAGAAAAAAAAAGAGGACTCAAGAAATGAAAGAGGAGAAGTAACAACTGACATAGAAATACAAAGGATTATAACAGCATATTATAAAAAAAATTATAGGCCAACAAAATGGACAACATAGAAAACATGGATAAATTTCTAGAAATATAACCTCCCAAAACTGATCAGGAAGAAATAGTAAATTTGAAGAGACCAGGTAACAGCAATAAAATTGAATCAGTAATAAAAAAAAACTCCCAACAAACAAAAGCCTAGGACCATAAAGCTTCACTGGTAAATTCCACCAAACAGTTAAGTAGAGTTAAAACCTTTACTTCTCATATTATTCCAAAAAGTAAAAGAGGAAGGAAAGCTTCCAAATTCATTCTAAGAAGCCAAACCAGATAAAGATAAAACAAAAAAAAAGAGAACTACAGGCTGGTTATCGCTGATCAACACACATGAAAAAATTGTAAACTATGTTAACCAAATCCAACAATACATTAAACAAATCATCCCCCACAATTAAGTGGAATTTATTCCTGGAACCTGAGTGTGTTTCAATATACACATCAATCAACATGAACCATCACATCAAAAAGAGAAAGGCTACAAATCATATGACCATTTCAATAGATGCAGAAAAAACACTTCACAAATTTCAACATCCATTCATGATAGAAAACCTCAACCAAGTAGGTTCAGAGGCAATATACCGCAACATAATAAAGGACATATATGAAAAACTCATGGCTAATCATCCTCAATGAGGGAGTATTTCCTCTAGGATCAGGCACAAGACAAGGATGTCCACTCTCAGTTTCATTCAACATAGTACAGAGAGTCCTAGCCACAGCAATCAGATAAGAAAAAGAAATAAAAGGTATACAAACTGGTAAGGAAGAAATAAAACTTTCCTTATTTGCAGGTAATACTATATATAAAAACCTTTAAACTCCACCAAAATCCACCAAAAATCTACTATAACTCATCAATGAATTCAGTAAGTCTACAAGACACAAATATACAGAAATCGATTCCATTTCTATACATTAATAATGAAACATCAGAAAGAGAAAATAAGAAAATAGTCCCATTTACAATTGTACCAAAAGTAATAAAATACCTAGGAATAAATTTAACCAAGGAGGGAAAAGACATGTACTCTAAAAACTATACAGCAATGATAAAAGCAATTGAAGATGACACCAACAAAAATGGAAAGAATTTCTTTGCTTGTGGATAAGAAAAAATAATATCATTAAAATACTGATACTACTGAAAGCAATCTACAGATTTAAAATATAATATTAAAATCCCAATGGCAGTTTTCACCAAACAAGAACAAAGCATACGAAAATTATGAAAAAAAGTTATAAAATATGATGACATATACATAAAATATGGATGAGGGAGTAAAGAGGAAAAGAACAGAAAAAGTAAAAGAAAGTTTTAGGAATGTGTTTTTGTTTTCTAGAACATGTTTGAACCTTAATGACCATCAAATTAACATAGACTGTTATTTACTTAGAATATTACATATGGGGATCCCTGGGTGGCGCAGTGGTTTAGCGTCTGCCTTTGGCCCAGGGCGCAATCCTGGAGACCCAGAATCGAATCCCACGTCGGGCTCCCGGTGCATGGAGCCTGCTTCTTCCTCTGCCTATGTCTCTGCCTCTCTCTCTCTCTCTGTGACTATCATAAATAAATAAAAATTTAAAAAAAAGAATATTACATATGAACCTCATGTTAACCACAAACCCTAAATCTATAATAGATAAAACGTATAGAGAAAGTCAAGCATAACAATATAGAAATTCATAAATCACAAGAAAATAAAACAAGAGAAAAAGAAATGTAGAAAGAAGAACTACAAAAACAAACAGAAACCAAGTACCAAAATGGCAATTATTACATAAATATTAATAATTACTTTAAATGTAAATGGCTAACAGCTCTAATCAAAAGATATAGGGTGGCAGAATGGATAAGAAAAACAATATCCATTGGGGTCACGTTGGTGGCTCAGTGGCTGAGCATCTGCCTTTGCCTCAGGTCATGATCTCAGGGTTTTGGGTTCGAGTCCTAGATCAGGCTCCCCACAGCAAGCCTGCTTCTCCATCTATGTCTCTGCCTCTGTGTATCTCTTACGAATAAGTAAAATATTAAAAAAAAGAAAAACAATATCCATCTAAAGATGCCAACAGGAGTCTCACTTCAGACCTAAAGACTCATAAAGATTGAAAATGAAGGATAAAAAAAAAAAATTCACCATGCAAACAAAAGCAAAAAAATAATAATAATAATCCAGGATGGCAATACTTATATCAGACAGGACAGACTTTAAAACAAAGAGAGTAGCAAGAGACAAAGATGGTCATTACACAATGATAAAGGGATTAATCCAAAAAGAGGATATGGCAATTATAAATATCTTGATCATATGCTATAAAACTAGAAATAAATCACAAGAAATAAGTGAAAATGTCACAAATATATGGAGACTCAACAACGTAACACCAAACAGTCAACAAAGTAATTAAAGGAGAAATAACAAAATGCATAGACACAAATATAAATGATAACACAATGGTCCAAAATTTTGGGAACACAGCAAAAGCAGTTCTAAGAGAGGAATATATAGGGATATCAGCCTACCTCAAGAATCAAAATAAAGCTCCAATAAACAATTTAACATGTCTAAGGAACTAGAAAAATCCCAAGTATTTTTCAAAGAACTACAACAAATAATGCTGAAATTTGTATGAAACCACAAAAGACTGAATAGCCAACACAATCTTGAGAGTGAAGAACAAAAGCTTAAAGTGTCATAGTTCCAGATTTCAAGATATATTACAAAACTGTACTAATCAAAAAACTATGGTACTGGTACAAAAAATCAACACATAAATCAAGAGAATAAAAGAGAGAGTTCAGAAACAAACATAGGATTAAATGGTCAATTAATCTATGAATAAAGAGGCGAGAATATACAATGGAGAAAAGATAGTCCTTCAATAAATGGTGCTGTGAAAACTGGATAGCTACGTGAAAAAGAAGGAAATTAGACCACTTTTTAACACCACACACAAACTCAAAATGGATTAAAGAACTCAACATAAGACCTGAAACCATAAAAATCCTAGAAGAGAAAACAGGCAGTAATTTCCCTGGCATCAGCCATAGCACTATTTTTCTAGATATGTCTGCTGAGGCAAGGAAACAACATCAAAAATAAACTATTGGGACTACGTCAAAATAAAAAGCTTTTACACAGCAAATATAATTATCAACAAAACAAAATGACAACCTACTGAATGGGAGAAGATATTTACAAATGATATATGTAATAAAGTATTAATATCCAAAATATATAAGGAATTTATACAACTTAATACCAAAAAAGCCAAACAATCCAGTTAAAAAATGGGCAAATGACATACATACATTTCTCCAAATACATATAGATAGCCAACAGACACATGAAAATATGTTCAACATCACTAATTATGAGGGAAATGCAAATTAGAACCACAATGAGATATCACTATAAACCTGTCAGAATGGCTAAAACCAAAAATACAAGATACAAAAAGTTTTAGCAGGACATATAGAAAAAGGAACCCTCTTGCACTGTTGGTGGGAATGCAAGAGGAGCAGCCACTGTGGAAAGAGTATGGAGGTTGCTCAAAAGCTTAAAAGTAGAAATATCTTATGATCCAATAATGCACTATTATTTACCCCCAAAACACAAAAACACTAATTTGAAAAGATGTATGCACCTATATGCTTACCACAGCATTATCTGTGATAGTCAAGATATGGAAGCAAACTAAATGCCCATCAATAGACAAATGGATAAGAAAGTATTATGTATATACATACACACACACACACACACACACACACACACACACGGAATATTATATAGCCATAAAAAGGAGAAGGTGTGCCATTTGAGAAAACATGGATTAACCTGGAGGGTATTGTGTGAAGTGAAATACATCAGACAAATACTTAAGTGGAAGTTTTTTAAAATGAGTAGACAAACAAAAAGCAAAATGAGATGCATAAATCCGGACCACTAACTGGTGGTTGTCAGAGGAGAGGAGTGTGGGGTGTTGGGCAAAATGGTTGAAGGGAAGTGGGAGATACAGACTTCTAGTTATTGAATGAGTAGGTCATAAGAATGAATGCACAGCGTGAAGAATACAGTTAAAGATGGTGTAAGAGCAGTGTATCAGGACAGGCCGTAGCTACGCTTGTGGTGAACATGGTATAATATATGGTCTTGTTGAATCACTATGTTGTACACCTGAAGCTAATGTAACCTTGTGTGTCAACTATATATACATACATAGCTTCTGAAAAATCCTTGGATTTTTCTTTTAAACAAACATTTAATGAGCACATTACCTGCTGGACTGACACTAGCTAATTTCACCAACAATATCACAGCTAAGTAAAATATTGGTTATTTCTGCTCTCACCACAACTCTGTATACTTATTATTCAATGAAGGAAAATCTCTGGTCGCTGAAATTGGACCCAATTTTTATTATCTTAACTACACCACAAGCACAATCTGATTTTACCTTCTCAAGCCTGAATGTCATTGGAAAAGAAAAATAAAGCCTAGAAGAACCATTGGATAAAAATGAAGAGAGTACTACATGTATAACCCAAAATGGGTTCCACACACCAATTTCTATATTTTGGATTCATAACTAAAGGATTCCTTGGCTAGTTCTCTGTTCATCTGAATGTGAAACAGCTCCCTTGCCAAGGTGATTTTCTCCTGGCAACCAACTCTTGAGTAAATATCAAAAGGAGAGTTTATCCACTGAATACTAGTTTGACCCAAATTACAATTCGTCTGATTAAATATTAAGAACTAATTTGAAGTAGGTGATCCATTATTAAATAAAAGTCAAAGAACCTTCCTTCCGTTTCATTTCTTGTGATTACATGCACCTGCCATGATGGCTGAACAGCAAAACAACACTCTACATATAGCAGACTAGTTCTCATAATTTCAGCCTGTGTCTATCTGGACAAATCACCCATTTCAATGTGTTCTTTAGTGAGTCATATACAATGTATATCTATGATGGCTTTTTTTAAAGCTTTTATTTATTTATTTGACACAGAGAAAGAGAGCACAAGCAAGAGGAGTGGCAGGCAGAGGCAGAAGCAGGCTTCTTAGTGAGAGGGGAGCCCAATACAGGGCTGGATCCCAGGACCTGAGATCATGGCCTGAGCCCAAGGCAGATGCCTAAATGATGCAGCCACCCAGACGCCCCTCTATCATGGCTCTTAAGACATTTAGGTTGAAACAGTGCTTTAAATAAGGGAACAGAGAAATTCAGTACATGTAAAAAAAAAAAAAAACAGTTTAGCCAGGAGAGGTAAGGAGTTTCTCCCTGTATATTACATATAGATCTATTTGAGCAAAGAGAAAAAGAATATTCGACCCTCCTACACATGACAGGCTGTATGATATATTAGAAAGGGAATGAATGTGAATTAATCGGAAACTGCAGATTCCATTCCAAGCCCCCATTCTGCTGCTCACCATCTATTTGGCCAGATATAAATAATAACCTCTCCAAGTTTTTTATTCATATCTGTAAAACTGATAAAAAGATCCTGACGTACCCACTTCAGGGAATTGCTAAGGGAATCAAAGAGATAATAAAAATTGCCTTCATAAAATCTTAAAAGCTACATAAGCATTTAAACCCACCATTCCAAGTTTTCTTTTTATTTATTTTTTTTAAGATTTTATCCATTTATTCATGAGAAACACAGAGAGAAGAGAGAGAGAGAGGCAGAGACACAGGCAGAGGGAGAAGCAGGCTCCTCAGAGGGAGCCTGAGGTGGGACTCGATCTCGGGACTCCAGGATCAGCCCCTGGGCTGAAGGCAGCGCTAAACCACTGAGCTACCCGGGCTGCCCCCAAGTTTTCCTTTAAGGAGAAGGTAGGTGAGAATCACAGTAAAGAATATTTCAGCAGGAGTGAGGAGACCTAGCTAGACCTCTGGCTCTGCCCCAGAGTAGCTGTGTGATTCTCCAACACAGCATGCACCCTTCTCAAATTTCTGCTGCTTACCTATAAAATGTGGAAAAGTCTGATGGAATATTTAAAAATCACAGATTTTAGAACCTGAACATTTGGCAGAGTACCATATATTGAGCAAAACTCTTTTTCCCTCCAGATTTTTTATTTCAAGAGAACAATGACTTAAAGTCAGAGGGACCTGCAGCTGCTGCCAATGCCATGTGTCCACCTTTAGAAATTTTAATCACAGATTATTGGAGGTAGTCAAGGAGGAAAGCAACTTTACGTGCTTTGACACAACCTTAATTGCATGATAAATGTGCTTCCAAATAACTCTGATCAAATTCCACTGGCTTTTAATTCAAGGATATAGCGATCTTTCATATTCCTTAGACATTCTGATGCATCTTAAATACACATTATGAAAGCCATTATCTATACCTGAAAAGGCTGCCTGCTGGAAAGATTGAGGTGTTTCCTTATCCATCTGTTGCCTTGATTCCCAAATATCTGCCACAGCAGCTGTCCTCTTGTATTACTCCAAACTCTCTGGTAGATGGCCAGCCTATAAATATGCTTTCCAAACATGTGGTAATATAAGCGGAAGGTGCAGCCCCTGCATCGGTGGCATTGAGGACAGGGCTGAGTAAAGTAGCTCTGTTTTGGAAAACCTGTGGCTCCGAAGATTCTATGTAGAGATAGTGTCCTTTAGCTGTGCCCAAGGTATGATCCTTCATTGGCCCTGTATTAAGTGTTGAAGTTGGACCGTGCTTCCTGGTCCAATCAAAGTCATCTTCTGTATCTTGTTCCCAGTTACAGATTCCATTTTCAAAGTTACATTGGAACTCAGGTACTGAAACTGGCATTAAATAACAACAAAAAAATAATGAAGGACAAAAAAAAAAGCATGATTAAGAATACTTGTGATATTTGGCTCCTACCAAGGTTAATGATTTTAATGTTTTTTAAATGTGACACTAATAGTTTTTAAAAAGTGAATAAATCCTAGATTTATATCAAGTAATAATATTTTATAGACTGGGGGGTGGGCATTATTTCAGCCATTATTTTCCAAATGCCTTTTATACCCATCCTTCACCATTTCCAGCACTATGACTTTATGCAAATGATGAGAGCACCATGGCTGACTCAATACTATAAACTTCTGGCTCAGTCAATTTCAATCTTAGCCAAATGTCCCAATCACCAGTGAATGTTAAAAATCAAAACAAAACAAAAAACATGAAGTTCCAGAACTCATCTTCAGAGATGTTGATTTATTTTTTTTAAGATTTATTTATTTTAGAGAGAGAGAGAAAAGGGGGCTCAGGGGACAGAGGGAGAGATAATCTCAAGCAGGCTCTCCACTGAGCACAGAGCCCTACACGGGGCTCAGTCTCACAACCCTGAGATTATGACCTGAGCCGAAGTCAAGAGTTGGATGCTGAACCAACTGAGCCACCTCGCCCGCCCACCCCCCCCCCCCCCCAGAGATGTTGACTGAACTGCCACAAATAGTGCAGTTGAACATCAAGATACTTCATTATCTCCTTTGGCGATTCTAACATGCAGAACTGAAGAGTCATATTTTAATAGAGTCCAACCTTTCAGAATCACCTGATGTGTACAGCATAATTGCTTGCTCCATGGCGAAGCTCCATACCAGCACTACCTGGTTAGATATGGGGGACCCAGCAATCCATATTTTTAACAAGTACTCAACATGATCCTGATGCCAGCATTTTCCAGACCTCAGGCTGAAAAACTCCTCCCTTTGGTTTCATCTTGCCCCAATTCCACATTTCCCTCCATCAGTGCAAGACCATTCTTCTGCCTTCCATGGCAATTTATCATTTTCTTCCTGTATATACATACTCATTTAATGCAAACTGAAACCTAAGCTCTTCTTTCAAGCTTTACCTTTCCCAAGTTAAATTAACTTCCTGTTTGTCCCAGGCCAGCCTTTTCTTAGCATATACCACCTTCCCCACTTGCCTTAAACACCTCACTCCTCTCTTCTCTATTTATGCCTCCTGTTGTGCTGCGGGCTCTTGGCAGCATCTCCCGAGAGGCAGTCTTTTCTTCTTACTGGATTGCAGCTCCTTTGAGCGGGAGCTTTTAAGCTTTAAACCCCCTCCAGGCACTAGAAGAATTCAAAGCACTAATAAAGGATTGACTAGCCCCGTCACCTCGCTTATCTACCACAATTTCCAGAATATAGTAATGTAGTCATTTTCAGGATGTGAACATTTTGTTGACAACAAGGATTTGTTTTTAGAATAAAAACATTTAGCATTATTTGGGTAGAAGGAACAGGAGTTAGAATTAATGCATAGTTTTACATTTTAGCTTCATTCACCTAAGTTCATATTTTTTTTAAATATAAATGTCAGCTGTCCTTTCACTATTCATCTTAGTAAATGCACTTGGTGCCAAAGGGGAATAATATTCTGAAACAATAAATATAAGCATATGTGGATAAATGCAGCCGGGCTAGAACAAATCATCTGTCTTCGAAAAACACGGAACAGGAGCTTAGAACTAATGATGGGAGCCCAGTGAGTAAATGTCAAATGGGAGATGAGCTTTTGTTTGATATTTCCTCACTTGTGACTAATCAAGCCCAGCTGTGACGTGAACTGGGGACCCACAGCGTACTCTCCAGGTGTCAGTCTTTGGCTGTGGAACAGAAGGAGAATGTCAAGCTGCTAAGTTTTTTGACATAAAACTGGCACTAAAGCCAACAGATTTTGATACTGCCTGTCTTCATATTGACTGTATGTTCAATCTCTATTTCGAAAGGGAATGCATGTAGCTCCACCTTAAAATAAAAAACCGTATCTCTAAACATAGGAAGCTTTAGGAAATACAACATAGATTTCTGGATGCCTAATGTATTCTATGGAATCCAGGAATACATTTATATGGAAAACTGCGAGAGAAACTGACAGTCTGATACCACTACTGTTCTCTTTCACTAATATTTAGTCACAAGAAGTATTTTGATTATTATACTTGTACTGACATAACTCCATTCTAAGTTAATAGTAGTTTTTTTTTTGAGGAGTGGGCTTTGGAGAGCTTCAGAAAGATGAAAAAGCTTTCTAAATCCACAAAAAAAAAATTACCTTGGGGACAAGTAACACTTCTTATGGTAGCCATTGTCTAAATTATCAACTTTATTTATATCCACTCAAAGAATTAGTTGTGTAATGAGATGCATGGTAATTCTGACTTCAATCCACCTGACTGTATCAAAGATCACATATATGCAGCATGCTGTACAATAATTTATATGGAAATTTCTTAATGCAGTGTTTCCTATGATGCACCAAGCATTTTATGGCTTCACTTTGGTTTGTAATTAGCCTCTCAATGTAATAGGCATATAGCTTGAATTTTAAGAATTGTTGCTATTTCTGGACAAAGAAAGATGCAAATTCTTTTTCTGATTGATTTTGTAATTGAAGTGAAAAACAGCTATAATCTTCTGATTCATTTGCAGGAGCAAGTGCAATGGGCACTACCTGGTGCTAGGTTTATTAAATTATAAAATGTACACAATCATCAGATACCATAAACTTTCTGGTAATTTAAACCAGAAACTCAAGACTTACCTTTGACACAGCACTCCCTGCTCCCTAGAGCCAAAACATCACCAAATGTCCCTTCTAAGTATTTCCCCAAACATCAGTCCCTCCATCTCCATCACTGCCACTGTGATACAGGCTACCCACCCTTCCTCAGTGGATTACCACAATGGCCTCCTGATGGGTCTCCCAAATCCACTCTCCTCCAATCCACTTATCACTCTGTATCTACAGTGACATGTTTTAAAATGCCAATTTTATTATATCACCTTCCTTCTTAAAAACCCTCAAATGAAGAAAAACTTTCCTAATATAGACTATAAATATCTGCAAATCTGGCCTCCCTCACATTTCTGTCCTTATACTGCACCCTATCTCTCCTTCACCTCCTTGCTCCTACCGCACTGGCTGGCCTCCATCTGCTACACGGTCACATATCAGGGCTTTTGCATATATATGCTTTGACTTTTTTATTTTCAGATCTCAGCTAAGTCATCTCCTTTAGAAAGTTTAATACCATTATTATAAAGTCACCGCACTCCTCTCCATATCTCCCATCAAAGCTTCCAGTTTGTATTTTTAAAACAATATTTGAATAATATCTATCTTCTCAATTAGACGGTAAATTCCATGAGATCTGAAACTCAGTCATTGTGGTTAGCACTTTATCTATAGTATCTAGTTAATAAGTCCACATAACAAATATCGGTAGCCCGATTAATCAACCACTCATCACCGTCGTCAACTCTGGAACAATGCTTCCTGTCTTTGCCTTGATTGGCTAGAAAACAGTGACAAATCAAGATCTCCACTGTAAAAATACGAAGGACCAAAATAATAATAATAACAACAACAACAACAAAGCACTTACCACAGTTAATCTCATCAGTGTGATCACCACAATCATCTACCAAATCACATAACAGAAGCTTTTCTATGCAAGCCTTGCTGCGTCAACACCAGAAAAAGTCTGGCTCTTCACAGCTCTCTGCAGGAAGGGGAAGGGTACAATTTTCAAATCTGATGTCATCAATAGCTGAGACTCCATCATAAATGCCAAGACTGACTTTATCTAGTGACAAATGGAAGGGCTGAGTAAGGCGTCCAAGCTGAATAGTGGCCTGTGACCACTGGTTGCCCTGGTTATACAATACTCTCCAGAGTACTGTAGAGTCGTTGGAATCTTCCACATGTACCTGTAGCTCAGCTGCTCCCACTGACAGACCATGGTCATAAAACCTGAAAAAGAACAAACACAAGGAATGGAAATGATTTATTGCATAGACTAAATATTTAACTTATGGCTCTTTCACTCAGTCAACCATTGATTAATAATTAGCTACAATGGACACCTTTATTTCTTGCAGTAATCATTGCTGCTCATATGCGAGAGCTTATCAGCTGAGGTGCATACTCTGGCTCCAGGACCCTGGGAGCCTTTCTCAAGGAGTTCCATCCAGAACAGAGGAGGCAGAGTTAATTAAATTATAATCCACTGTTGGAGGGAAAGAGTCTCTTTCATCCAAAGAAAGAACACAGCAAATACGGATAATGTGCTTCTAAGTAAAATGCTAATTGTATAAATATAACAGTACCTATTTTTAAAGCCAAACCAAGGGCAAATCATAAAGTCTAACAAGTGCAGAAGTACGCTTGCAACCACCGGGTTGCTGGGGTAGCTGACCACAGTTTTTAGTATTTACCAGAAGTAAAGTATGCATCCAGGTCCTGCCTGGCTAAACGTTGGGCTCTGGAGTTTGGCAACTTGTGACAAGCTTCTGCTTTCTTCAGAATGAACATAAAATGCCCTATTGAGATACAAATACAAATTGTAAGTTAGCCGACTGAGTTGAGGCACCTGCCTCTTAACCTTGTACTAAGTTCTGTGTCTGACTAAAATTAAGACTATACAATTAAGACTAAAATTAAGACTAAAATTAAAACTATACAATTAAAAATCAATAAATATGATGAGTCAGATTTGCTCTTATGAAAACTAAACTAGTATCTACCTCCAGGTTGAAAATCATGCAAAAAGTTAATAATTTAAGTGAATTCAGCCAAAAGCATATCTATACTCCCTCCCCACCACCCTTAAAGGAGTCATTTCATACTAACTACATAAACATAATTGACAGTATTTAGGTATTTGTCACACTATTTGTTGCAGTAACATAGAGCTTTAAATGCTTATCTTTC
Organism: Vulpes lagopus; assembly: GCF_018345385.1. Lineage (NCBI taxonomy): Eukaryota > Metazoa > Chordata > Mammalia > Carnivora > Canidae > Vulpes > Vulpes lagopus. Next base: position 52,129,614 of record NC_054831.1, on the reverse strand, counting down.
TCTTAACAGGCCTGACCAAGGGTGAACAAAAGCCTCTCCTTGCTTATTACCTTTAGTTGTGTTGGGAGTATGATCCCTAGGTGGAGCCTGTTGCTCAAATTCAGCCGAAAGGTTACTTCTAGAGTTCCATACCCAATCAAAATGGTCACCACTAATTGCTTCAAACCAACCACAGCTATCTGCTTCAAAGTCACATTTGGAGCCTGAAAAACAAAATATGACTCCTAGGATGGCTCTCCGGAGTATTCATATACTTTAGAATGGGTAAAGTTCAACTGAAATCACCTTGTTATACTTCTCTAAGTACATTAAAGGATACATTTGAGGAAAAAATGGATCCTATCTGATCTAAAAAGAAATAAAAACCGGAGTTGTGCTTTCCATACTGAAAAATTAATAAAGCAGATTTATCAATTTAAGAAATTACATTTTTACCAAATAATTTTTCAAAGAAACAGCATTATTCAGCTATATTGAGTATAGAATTGCCAAGGTCTACCTAATTTATTCGATACTCATGTTATTTCTCTGCCACTATGACATTATTTGGAAGACTTCATTGTTCCTACAAGATTATTTTATACTAAAATATGAAAAGTAGCTACTTCAAAAAATTAAAATTTGAAAAACCAAGATTATTATAATTAATATTACGTTCACCACCAATTTTGTAGAGTTTATTTCCCAAAGTACTGTATGCATTGCATAATATTTATAGGGCAGAATAATTTGACCCACTTTTCAGGAAATAGGTAAGAAATAGTTAATTTCCACAAAGCCATTAGAAAAGAGGAAGAGAAAGGCAGGACTGAGAAGTTATAATAATAGTATGAATTATAGCTAATATTTAATAGATACCTATGTCATAGTCCCTGTACTAAACACTTTCTATAGATCCAACTTTCACAATAGCCCAAGGAAGAAAGGAAAGTTCAGGGAAGTTATTAATCTAAGGTCATAGAGTTAGGAAACTATATAAATGGATTGAAATCCAAAGATTTTTCACTCCAATGATAATTAAGACAAGTTGGGGGAAAATGCTAAGAATATTTAAAACTACATTTTTATAGGCCATCTCTGTTTATAAATACATAATATATAAATAACTCATAAATATACCTAGATTTCAGTGGTTTCAAAGTATGTAGTTGCCGTTTCAATCCCTGGGAAAGTAATGCTTTTGATTCCTTTTTCAGACAATTAAAAAAAACCAAAGGGGGACGCCTGGGTGGCTCAGTGATTGAGCATCTGCCTTAGGCTCAGGGCATGATCTCAGGTCCTGGGATCGAGTCCCACATCAGGTTCCTGCAGGGAGCCTGCTTCTCCCTCTGCCTATGTCTCTGCCTCTCTGTCTCTCATGAATAAATAAAATCTTTTTTAAAAAAAAAGGATCCAGGAGTACTTTTATGAAAATACAGAAAGAAAACAAGTTATTGCTACTATGGAATAGCTATCACACATAGTTACCTGGAAAGGGAGCCTTATTGTCTATTGTCTGCTATCCAAGGAGATACCAATGTAGAAATAAATGAATATACTAATGGTGGTAAAATTTCAGAAACCACTGTGGCAATTTTCTAGTTTTCTTAGATAAGATCCATCAAAGACAGCAATTTTTAACAGATGATTTGCTGCTAAAATTTAAATACGCCTATCTAATATACTGTGTTCCCAAATATTTAGATTTCTATACACATTTTAAAAACTCACCTCAGCTGGTCAGAGATGTAATAAACCAGCTGAAATTAATCTAGCTAGCTGTTAACCAAATATACACTTCATAAGAACAGCTATTAAAAATTCTGTATGTTGGGATGCCTGGGTGGCTCATCAGTTGAGCAACTGCCATCAGTTCAGGTCGTGATCCCAGGGTCCAGGATTGAGTCCCACATTGGGTTCCCTGCAAGGAGCCTGCTTCTTCCTCTGCCTAAGTCTCTGTCTCTCTCTCTCAGTGTTGTTCATAAATAAATGAATAAATAATCTTAAAAAAAGTCTTTTCTTTTTTTTCTTTTTTTTTTTTTTTTTGGTGTTCAATTTGCCAACATACAGAATAACACCCAGTGCTCATCCCATCAAATGCCCCTCTCAGTGCCCATCACCCAGTCACCCCACCCCCCGCCCTCCTCCCCTTCCATCACCCCTAGGTTGTTTCCCAGAGTTAGGAATCTTTATGTTCTGTCTCCCTTTCTGATATTTCCTACCCATTTCTTCTCCCTTCCCTTCTATTCCCTTTCACTATTATTTATATTCCCCAAATGAATGAGAACATACAATGTTTGTCCTTCTCCGATTGACTTATTTTACTCAGCATGATACCCTCCAGTTCCATCCACATTGAAGCAAATGGTGGGTATTTGTCATTTCTAATGGCTGAGTAATATTTTCAGACTTAGAGATATAATATTCTGGGTAAATTTTAACAATTGAGGTTCAAAGATTGTTCACTTTTCTGGAGCCTCACTATTGACTTCCTTAATTATCATCATTATCAGAAACAACATAATTTGCAAGAATCAGTTATCACTACTTCAGGGTTTATTGTATACCAAGCTTTGTGCTAGAGGTTGTTATGTTCATCATAGGATACCTGTTGACATAGTTTCTTTTTTAATTTTTTTAAGATATTACTTATTTATTCATGAGAGAGACAGACAGAGAGAGACATAGTCAGAGGGAGAAGCAAGATCCTCACAGGAACCTGATGCAGGACTCAATCCCAGACCCCAGGATCATGCCCTGAGCCAGAGGTGGACACTCAACCACTGACCCACCCAGGTGTCCCTGACATAAAGTTTCTAAAACTTATTTGTCTATTTCTATTTCTATGGATATGAGTAAAAAACCTAGTGACTCTATAGCAGCTTTTAATTATTTTCAGTAAAATTACCCTTGTTGCCACTATTAGTTATATAAATATAATTATAGTAGTTACCCCCAAGGAAAGGAAGTTAGGGGATATTTGGTAGAAAGACGCAGGTCCATCACCCTACACTATCACTGTCACGTTGAGAGCTTTTCACTAGGAGAGAAGAAATTAAATTTATGTAGGAGCCCAGGAACCTTGGCAGGGTGATGGATACAGAATCAGATGGTCTTATATCAGACTTACTGTTAGAACTTCTTTGATGGTTTGAGATGATTCCTACAGAGAATCATGTATAAGAAATAAACATGAAATGAGCAAAGCACTGGAGCTGATAATTTGGGTCTCATGCAAAGACTTAAAAATTTATAGAAGGGTACTCTTTGATATATACCCAAAGGAGCCCAAAACACATCCACACAGAAAACTGTACATGGCAATTCCTAACTGCCAAAACATGGGGAAAAAAAAGTCCCTCAATAGGTGAGTGGACAAACCGTACTATACCCAGACAGTGGAGTGTTATTCAGCACTAAAAATAAATGAGCTATCAAGCCATGAAAAGCCATGGAGGAAACTAAAATGCATATTACTAAGTGAAAGAAACCAGTCTGAAAAGGCTCCATACTGTAAGCTTTCAACTATTTAACATTCTGGAAAAGGCAAAAATATGAAAAGAGTAAAAGGAGGAATGGTTGACACAATTTAAAGGTGGGGGGAAGGCTGATGAGGTGATTCACAAGAGTTTTTCAATACAAGAGCAATGTCATGAAAATACTTTGTATGATACCATATTGACAAATAGATTTTACCACACATTCTTCCAAACCCACAGAATGTATCACACCAAGAGTGGATCATAATGGGCTTTGAGTAATTATGATGTATCAGTGTTGATTCATCAGTTGTGACAAGTGCCCCCTCCCCTGCCCCCTGGGAAATCTTGATGTAGGAGAGGCTCTCTCTCTCTCTCTCTCTCTCTCTCTGTGTGTGTGTGTGTGTGTGTGTGTGTGTTTAGGGCAGGAGAGGTATGTGGGAAATCTCTAATTTTTCCTCAACTTTTCTGTGACTTGAAAATTGCTCTGAAAAAAAAAAGTCATAATAATTAATTAGTTGAGCTGCAGAAGAAAAGTCTGAGCTAGCAGAGGTTAGTTCATGAGGTTTAAGAAAAGAGGCCATCTCTATGACATAAAAATGCAAGGTGAAGCAGCAAATGCTGATGCAGAAGCTGCAGCAAGGTATCCAGAAGTTGTAGCTAAGAGAATTAATGAAGGCAGCCACACTGAACAGCAGATTTTCAATGTAGATTAAACAGCCTCGTAGTGGACGTTAGGACTTTCATACCTAGAGAGAAGTCAATGTCTGGCTTTAAAGCATCAAAGGACAGGCTGACTCTCTAAGTTAGGGGCTAATGCAGCTGGTGACTTTAAGCCAAAGCCAATACTCATTTACTGTTATGAAATTCCTAGGGCCCTTCAGAATTATGTTAAATCTCTTCTATCTGTGCTCTATAAATGGAACTGCAAAGCCTAGATGACCGTACATCTATTTATGACATGGTTTCTTGAATATTTTAAGTCCACTGTTGAACTGACTGCTCAGAAAAAAAAAAGATTCATTTCAAAATATGACTGCTCGCTAACAATGCACCTGGGCACCCAAGGGCTTTGATGGAGAGGTACAATGAGATTAATGCTGTTTTTATACCTCTAATACAACATCCATTCTGCAGCCCATGGATCAAGTGGTCATTTTCAACTTTCAAGGCTTAATATTTAAGAAACACATTTCATACAGCTATAGATGCCATAGATACTGATTTCTCTGATGGATGTGGGAAAAGTCAATTGAAAGCCTTCTGGAAAGGACTGACCATGCTAAATGCTATTAAGAACATTTGTGATTCGTGAGAAGCATTCAAAATATCAACATAAATAGGAATTTGAAAGAAGTTGACTCTAAACCCCAGGGATAACTTTGAGGGGCCTAAGACTTCAGTGGAGGAAATAACTGCAGATGGGGTGGAAACAGCAGGAGAACTAGAATTAGAGGTAGAACCTGAAGATGTGACTGAACTGCTGCAATCTCATAATAAAACTTGGATGAAATAAGTAAGTCAGTAAAAGATCAATACCATATCATCTCACTTATATGTGGAATTTAAGAAATAAAACAGATGAACATAGGGGAAGGGAAAACAAAAAAAGAAGCAAACCACAGGAGACTCTTAGCTACAGAGAACAAACTAAGGGTTGCTGGAGGGGAGATGGGCGAACTGGGTGATGAGTATTATTGGTTGCTCTTGTGATGAGCACATGATTTTATACATTAGTAATGAATCACTGTACTCTACTTCTGAAACCAATATTGCACCACATGCTAACCAACTAGAATCTAAGCAAAAACTTAAAATTTTTTATAAAGTACTAATGCCAAAAATGAGAGCTTTAAAAGTGGGGGAAAAAAATTTGAACAGATTAGGAGTTGCTTCTCATGGATGAAAAAAGAAAGTGATTTCTTGAGACATAACCTATTCCTACTCCTAGGGAAGAATCTGTAAAGACTGTTGAAATGACAATAAGGGATTCAGAATATTACATAAACTTAGTTGATAAAGCAGCAGCAAGGTTTGAGAAGACTGACTCCAATTTTGAAAGAGGTTGTACTGAGGGTAAGATGCTATCAAATAGCATCATATCCTACAGAGAACTGTTCATGAAAGGAAGAGCCAATTGATGTAGCAAATTTCGTTGTTGTCTGATTTTAGCAAATTGGCACAGCTACTCCAACCTTCAGTGACTACCACCCTGACCAGTCAGCAACAATCAACATAGAAGCAGGACCTTCCACCAACAAAAAATTATGACTCCTTGAAAATTTGCATGATAGAATTTTCTAACAATAAAGTACTTTTTAATTAAGGTATGTACATTGTTTCTTTAGACATAATATTACTGCACACTTAACAGACTAAGGTATAGTGCAAACATAATTTTTATATGCACTGGAAAAGCAAAGAATTGATTTTATTGTGATACTTGCTTAGCTGCAGTGGTCTGGAACAAAAACCACAATATCTCTGAGGTATAGCTATGATAACTGTAAGTCCACTAGGTTAACTCTCCCTGTTTATCGCTCTTTCTTCCTAGATTTCATAACCCTCCTTGAAAGTTGCATGAAGGAGGACAAAAGTTATTTGAGTATTCTAGTACATTGAGGTTCTACTTTATTTGATTTGATTAAGCAGAGGTTATTATAAGCTTTAAATGCATTAAAACTATGCATACTATTTTAGAACATGTTCTCTACTCATAGTATTTCTTTGAGCTTCAGGCTTTTTCATGCATTCAAATGGAGTTATAATAATTTTGGAGTTATAATGTTAAAATAACTGTAGTCTTCATCAATAGTTAATATTCATTAGTTATTTAAAGCATAAAATAGTCAAATATTTGTAAAAGTACCATGAAATCAAAAAGACTGCTATATAAATAAATAGATGAAATCTTTTAAAGGAACACCAATGCACAAACAGTAACACTTTACATTCAAAATTATTGCATTTGAAGTAGCAATTATTAATTATATTATTCTACACATGGTTTTAAGGGTCTCCTGGTAATCTGACCAGTGGAGGTACTATTGGGACATAATTCTCCAGGGTCTCTCATGTTTCTGCATGTCCTATAAGCTGAGCCATTAACTGCCCTTTGTACCAGACCATCCTTTTAAGGATATTAAAACAGTAAATGCTCATGAAAAATAGAAGTAGTGACTCCATCTATAAGAGAGGGAAAATTATTATCTTGTATAATATAATAAGGAAAATGTACTCCTCTTAAATATAGGTCAGACACATTTGCTTGAATCCCACTATAAAAGATTTGGGTTCCATAAACTCATGCTTTCTTAGCTGTGATGCAAAACCTGTTTCTTATGCATATCTGCCTGGGCCCCTCTGAGCTGCTCCTGGGACTCAGGGAACAAGAGGAACTAAGGGAAACAGGACATTTATGCTGTGTGTTACACCATTAATAATATATCCTTTAGTCTCTGAACCAGAAGTCTCACCTATTTTGGCAGCATCCATAGAACTGCACAGGCTAACTTGCCAGCTTATAAGTAAAGTTTCAGACTCTTCACATTTCTCAACACATCCTACATTAAATATTATGTATATACATATAAAATACATACATATATATATATGTGTATATATATATATATACATATATATATAGTGCTCACCAATAGGGAGCCTAGAATCTAACATGGGAAATTTATAAACAGGAAATTATGACAACAGAATAACAAGTACTCATTCATTCACTCTTCATTCATTTGACAAAGATGTACTGCGTACACACTATATGTTTGGCACAGGTATAGAGTCTTCTAAGAAGACAGAAAAGTAAAATGGGGAAAAGAAAACAGAAAAAAATCTCTGTCTTCATGGCATTTAAATAATGTGAGTGAGAAAGGTAGGGACACTAGGTGAGATATTGAAAAACAAAATAAATAAGTAAGACATATATAATTCATTTAATGATAATAAGGCAAAAAAAGAAAGGAATAGAGCAGGACAGAGAACGGTTGAAAATTCACAGATGGTGATCAAGGGAGGTGTCATAGAAAACCTGGCAACTAGGTAAACTCAGAGCAATCACTTTAATTTTTTGGCTTTAATTTTGAGGTATTGGAAATGATTAGGGATGCTTTAACAAATTCTGACTTAATCCCATCCCCATGGCTACTGTACTGAGAAAAGATAAAAATAGGTGACATCAGCAAGAAAAGGAGATTTCAAAAATTCCGATAAGGAATGATAATGGTCTGGACCAGGGAGGTAGTGATGAGATAAGAACGAGGCATTCTGGTTATATTTTAAAGGCAGACATGATAGAAATAACTGGCATCAGTTACAAAATGTAAAAAAAGATGAATCCATATGATTTTGAAGTCTTTGACCTGAGCATCTGAAACAATGGCAACGGGGGGCGGGGCAGGATGCAAAGGAGTGGGGTCCTCAGTGCACCAGGCCCCACCAACACCCCGAGATAACTTTCAAACCGTCCTGAACACCTCCGAATTCGAACTGAGATGTAAAGAACGCTACAGAGAGGAGGCTTTTCGCTTCTAAGAAGGCAGGAAGGCGGAAAACAAAATAAAAAAGAATCCGGTGGGGGAGGGCCCGCGAGGAGCCGCCAAGGCCGGGAGAGCCTCGGGACAGGGCGCCCCGCCCCGGGAAGCGGGAAGGTTGACAATCCCCAGGACTCTTCCCGGACGGAAAGGCGCTCAGCAGGGAACCCGGGCGGGATCGGGGGGGGGGGGGGGGGCGGGGAACCTCCGGTCCCGGGGTCACGGACAGGAGAGGGGCGCCGGGGGAGAGCGCCCCCCACACCGCCCATCTCCGTAAAGGGCTGGAGCCGCCCCGCGGCCTCGGGGAGCAGCGGGTGGGTCGGGCGGGGCTCCGGGCGGAGGGGGCTCCCCGGGAGCGCGGCTCCAGCAGCGCAGGCCCCGACCCCAGGGCGCCGGGGACACAGCCGGGATCCTGCGCTCGCCCCGGGACAGGACGAGGCGGGGAGGGCCCAGGACAGCGAGGACGCTCCTGCCCCAGCACCCCGACCTGTGCAGGTCAGCGGCCCCCACCCCGGGAGCACCCAGGCCCCTGCGGACTGGGAGCCCCGGTGGTTACTGCAGGAGTGAGCGGACTCCAGGGCTGGGGAGACCTGGCCGCCGCCGGTGGGGTTGTCCCTCCTGGTGTCACCCTGTGCCTGGGAGAGGCGGGGCCACCAGGGAACAGGGGCCTCGCGGGGTCAACAGCTCCCACTGAGCCGTGCACCTGGTGCGGGGAGAGGAGGGCAGAGCATCTCCCCAGGTGCACACACCTGAGAGTCAGCACAGCAGCCCCTCCCCCAGAAGACCAGCTGGAAGGACAGGGCAAGAGCAAGTTCACCGAGCAGCGCTGGAAAGCTCCAGACGGAGGGGAAATTGAGGGAATATAGTATATAGAATTAGAGGGTCCTCTGCTTTTTTTTTTTTATCTTATTCTTTTTCTTTTTCAATTACAACTCGTTTTTATATTAGACTAAAAATGTCCAATATTTTTTCTCTTTTCCCACCTTTAGTATAATATTTTACCTCCTCTTCATTTTTAAGATTCTTCCTTTTTGACTTTCATATTTCTACAATTACAGGTCTTAGATATATTTTTTACTTCTGAATTCCCTACAACATACTCAATTTGATTTTGGGGGATGTATGAGATATGGGTTTCTGTTTTGTGCTTGTTTTCTTTGCCTCATTTTGTTCTACAATGGTGGAAGTTAGTACCTTCTAAAACATGACCAGCATGCACCCAGAACCAAGTGGTATACCGTGCTGGTTCATTCTGTGAGATTATATTCTCTCTTAATTCCCATTCTGCCCCCCTCTTTTATCTAATTTATGTTTTGGTGGTCAATGGTGGGGCTCTCTACATGTATTTCTGGTTAATATAAATTTAGAACTGAGTATCTTCTAACAAACAGAACTTAATATACTCAGAACCAAGAGGATCAACCTCTAGGACCCCTCAGGTAGACTATGTTCTCCCTCCACTACAACTTTGTCACCACCACCATCTCCCTTTTTTCTTTTCTTTTTTCTCTTTTTCCTCTTTTGTTTTTTGTTTTGTTTTCTATTTTTTTCTTTTACTTTTTCCTTCTTCTATGGGCTTTTTGGCCTTTTATTTTTTGTTGCTTTTTATTTATTTTTCACTTTAGTGGCCCTTTTCTTTTATTTTGTTCTCATCTTCGTTTTCATTTTCTGTTCTCTGACCTCATCAGAATCATCTACGGTGAAATTTACTTAGGTCGTGACTGATATTCTTGACTCAGCCTGTTCATACAGCCACTGTGCACTGAACAAAATGACTAGAAAGAAGAATTAACCACAAAAGAAAGAAGCGAAACTGTACTCTCTGCAACAGAGTTACAGAAAATGGGTTACAAATTTGATATCAGAAAGCGAATTCAGAAGCACAATTATAAAGCTACTGGTGGCTCTGGCAAAAAAAAAAAAAAAAGCATACAGGACTCTAGAGACTTTGTTACTACAGAATTTAGCTCTAATCAGGTTGAAATTAAAAATAAATTAAATGAGATGCTATCCAAACTGATGTCCTAACAGCTAGGGTTAATGAGGTGGAAGAGTGAGTAACATAGAAGACAAGGTGATAGCAAGGAAGGAAGCTGAGGAAAGAGAAAAACAATTTAAAAACCATGGGAAAAGGTTAAGGGAAATAAATGACAGCCTCAGGAAGCAACTGGGGTTCCAGAAGACGCCAAGAGGGACAGAGAACCAGAAAGTATATTTAAACAAATAATAGCTGAGAACTTCCCTAATTTGGGGAAGGAAACAGGCATTTAGAGCCAGGAAATAGAGAGGTCACCCCCCAAAATCAATAAAAACTGTTCAACACCTTGACATTTAATAGTGAAACTTGCAAATTCCAAAGATAAAGAGAAAATCCTTAAAGCAGCCAGAGACAAGAGATTCTTAACTTATATGGGGAGAAAGATTAACAGCAGACCTCTCCACAGAGACCTGGCAGGCCGGAAAGGGCTGACAGAATATATTCATGGTACTAAATGAGAAGAACATGCAGCCAAAAATACTTCATCCAGCAAGGCTGCCATTCCAAACAGGAGGAGAGATAAAGAGTTTCCAAGATAGGCAGAAACTGAAAGAATATGTCACCACAAAACCAGCTCTGGAAGAAATATTAAGGGGAACACTGTAAAAAGAAGAGGACACCCAAATAAATAATCCATAAAAACAGAGACTGAATAAGTATTACGATGACACTATATTCATATCTTTCATTAGTTTCTCTGAACATGAATGGGCTAAATGATTCCATCCAAAGACACAGGGCTTTAGCCTGGAAAAAAATAAATAAAATTTAAAAACCCATCTATTTGCTGTCTACAAGAGACTCATTTGAGACCTAAGGACACATCCAGTCTGAAAATGAAAGGGTGGAGAACAAGTTACCATTCAAATGGTCCTCAAAAGAAAGCAGGAGTAGCAATCCTCACATCAGATAAATTAAAGTTTATTCTAAGGACTGTAATAAGAGATAAAGAGGGACACTATATCATACTTAAAGTGTCTATACAACAAGAAGACCTAACAATCATGAATATTTAAGCCCCTAATGTGGGAGCTGCCAAGTACATGAGTCAATTAATAACCAAAGTAAAGACACACTTAGATAATACACTAATAGTGGGAGACTTTAACACGGCACTTTCTGCAAATGACAGATCTCCTAAGCACAACATCACCAAAGAAACAAGGGCCTTAAATGATACACTGGACCAAATAAATTTCACAGATATATACAGAATTTTGCATCCAAATGCAATGGAATACAAATTCTCCTTAAGTGCATGTGAAACTTTCTCAGAATAAACCACATACAGGGTCACCAATCAGGTCTCAGCCAGTACCAAAAGATTGGGATTGTCCCCTGCATATTTTCAGACCACAATGCTTTGAAACTAGAACTCAATCACAAGAAGATATTTGGAAGAAACTCAAACACATGGAGGTTAAAGAGTATCCTGCTAAAAGATGAAAAAGTCAACCAGGAAATTAGAGAAGAATTAAAAGATACATGGAAACTAATGAAAATGAAGACACAACGTTTCAAAATCTTTGGGATACAGCAAAAGCAGTCCTAAGAGGGAACTACATCACAATACAAGCCTCCCTCAAAAAATTGGAAAAAAATTCAAATACACTGCTAACCTTGCACCTAAAGGAACTGGAGAAAGAACAGCAAATAAAACCTACACCCAGAAGAAGAGAGTTAATAAAGATCCAAGTAGAACTCAACGAAATAGAGACCAGAAGAACTGTAGAACATATCAACAAAACCAGGAGTCGGTTCTTTGAAAGAATTCATAAGATAGATAAACCATTAGCCTCATTAAAAAGAAATTAGAAAAGATTCCAATTATAAAATCATGAATGAAAGGGGAGAAATCATAATCAATACCAATGAAATACATACAATTTTTAAAACGTAGTATGAGCAGCTATATGCCAATAAATTAGGCAATCTAGAAGAAATGGACGCATTTCTAGAATACCACAAATTACCAAAACTGGAACAGGAAGAAATATAAAACCTGAACAGGCCAATAACCAGGGAGGAAATTGAAGCAGTCATCAAAAATTTCCCAAGACACAGAAGTCCAGGGCCAGATAGCTTCCCAGGGGAATTCTATCAAACGTTTAAGAAGAAACAATACCCATTCTACTAAAGCTGTTCCAAAAGATAGAAAGGGATGGAATACTTCCAAACTCATTCTATGAGGCTAGCATCACCTTAATTCCAAAACAAAAGACCCCACCAAAAGGATAATTATACACATCCCTGATGAACTCAGATGCAAAAATTCTCGACAAGATACTAGCCAATAGGATCCAACAATACATTAAGAAGATTATTCGCTATGACCAAGTGGGATTTATCCCCTGGATGTAAGACTGGTTCAACACTCATAAAGCAATCAACGTGTTGATCATATCAACAAGAGAAAAAACAAGAATGATATGATCCTCTCAATAGATGCAGAGAAAGCATTTGACAAAATACAGCATCCATTCCTGAACAAAACTCTTCAGAGTGTACAGATAGAGGGAACATTCCTCAGCATCTTAAAAGTCATCTACAAAAGCCCACAGCAAATATCATTCTCAATGGGGAAACACTGAGAGCCTTTCCTGTAAGATCAGGAACAAGACAGGGATGTCCACTCTCACCACTGCTATCCAACATCGTATTAGAAGTCTTAGCCTCATCAATCAGACAACAGAAAGAAATAAAAGGCATTCAAATTGGCAAAAAGAAGCCAAATTCTCCATCTCTGCAGATGACATGATACTGTACATAGAAAACCCAAAAGACTCCACCCCAAGATTTCTAGAACTCATACAGCAATTTGGCAGTGTGGCAGGATACAAAATCAATGCCCAGAAGTCAGTGGCATTTATATATACTAACAATGAGACTGAGAAAAAGAGAAATTAAGGAATCAAACCCTTACAATTGCACCCCAAAGCATAAGATACTAGGAATAAAAACCTAACTAAAGAGGTAAAGGATCTATACCCTAAAAACTACAGAACATTTCTGAAAGATATTGAGGAAGACACAAAGAGATGGAAAAATATTCCATGCTCATAGATTGGCAGAATTAATATTGTGAAAATGTCTATGCTACTCAGGGCAATTTACATGTTCAATGCAATCCCTATCAAAATACCATGGACTTTCTTCCCTGTGTTGGAACAATTCATCTTAAGATTTGTGTGGAATCAAAAAAGATCCCGAGTAGCCAGGGGAATAGTGAAAAAGAAAACCAAAGCCGGGGGCAACACAAGGCCAGATTTCAGCTTGTACTACAAACCTGTGGTCATCAAGACAGGGTGGTACTGGCACAAAAAACAGACACATAGATCAATGGAACAGAATAGAGAACCCAGAAATGGGCCCTCAACTCTATGGTCAACTAATAATTGACAAAGCAGGAAAGATTATCCACTGGAAAAAGGGCAGTCTTCATTAAATTCTCTTCAATAAATAGTGCTGGGAAAATTGGACAGCCATGTGCAGAAGAATGAAACTAGACCATTCTCTTAAACCATACACAAAGATAAATTCAAAACGGTTAAAAGATCTAAATGTGATATTAGAATTCATCAAAATCCTAGAGGAGAACACAGGAAACACCCTTTTTGAACTTGGCCACAACAACTTCTTGCAAGATACATCTATGAAGGGAAGGGAAACAGAAGCAAAAATGAATTACTGGGACTTCATCAAGATAAAAAGCTTCTGCACAGCAAAAGAAACAGTCAACAAAACTAAAAGACAACCTACAGAATGGGAGAAGATATTTGCAAATGACATATCAGATAAAGGGCTAGTATCCAAGATCTATAAAGAACTTAATAAACTCAACAGCAAAGAAACAAACAATGCAATCATGAAATGGGCAAAAAAACATGAAGAGAAATCTCACAGAGGAAGACATGGACATGGCCAACAAGCACATGAGAAAATGCTCTGCATCACTTGCCATCGGGGAAATACAATTCAAAACCACAATGAGATACCACCTCACACCAGTGAGAATGGGGAAAATTAACAAGGCAGGAAACCACAAATGTTGGAGAGGATGCGGAGAAAGGGGAACCCTCTTGCACTGTTGGTGGGAATGTGAACTGGTGCAGCCACTCTGGAAAACTGTGTGGGGGTTCCTCAAAGAGTTAAAAATAGATCTGCCCTATGACCCAGCAATTGCACTGCTGGGGATTTACCCCAAAGACACAGATGCAGTGAAAAACTGAGACACCGGCACCCCAATGTTTATAGCAGCAATGTACACAATAGCCAGACTGTGTAAGGAACCTTGGTGTCCATCAACAGATGAATGGATAAAGAAGATGTGGTCTAATGTATACAATGGAATATTAGTCAGCCATTAGAAAGGATGAATATCATTTGCTTCAACGTGGATGGAACGGGATGGTGCTATGCTGAGTGATGAAAGTCAATCAGAGGAGGACAAACATATGGTTTCATTCATTCGGGGAATATAAGAAATAGTGAAAGGGATTATAGGGGAAAGGAGGGAAAATGAGTGGGAAATATCAGAGAGGGAGACAGAACATGAGAGACTCTTAAGTATTGGAAATCAAAGAGGGGTAGTGGAAGGGGAGACAGGTTGGGGGATGGGATGACTGGGTGATGGACACTGAGAGGGGCACTTGACAGGATAAGCACTGGGAGTTATATGTTGGCAAATCGAACTTCAATTAAAAATATTTTTAGAGATCCCTGGATGGCGCAGTGGTTTAGCGCCTGCCTTTGGCCCAGGGCGTGATCCTGGAGACCCGGGATCGAGTCCCACGTCGGGCTCCTGGTGCATGGAGCCTTGCTTCTCCCTCTGCCTGTGTCTCTGCCTCTCTCTCTCTCTCTCTCTCTGTGTGTGACTATCATAAATAAATAAAATAAAATAAAATAAAAATAATAGTAAAATATTTTTTAAAAATGAAACAATGGAAACACCATGGATGAAATGGAGAAGACTGTGAAGAAGTAGGTTTTGGGAGAGAGGGGGAAACAGGACCTATGTTTTGGACATGCTATATTTAAGATCCTGTTAGGTATTCAAGTAATCATGTCTAGTGGAGACCTAGATATATTAATCAGTCTGTACCTCAGGTGAAAATTTCAGGCTGGAGATATAAATCAGAAAATAATCAAAGTGGCAAGAATAAGGCACAAAAATAAGAGAAAGATTAAGAGTGATTCCTAGTGTCAAGGACATCAAGTCAAATAGCTATTAAACTATCAATGTCAAAAGCTGGTGATAGGTTTGATGAAGATTGAGAAGAGACCCCTGGATCTAAATCACTGGTGACTTTGATGAGAACAGTGTCTGCTTGATGGTAACAGCAAAGCCCTCACTAAAGTGAATTAAAAAGAAATTCTAAAGATAAGAGCTAAAGGCAATATATATAATTATTTTTAGGTATATATTTTGTAAAGGAAAGGGGAAAAATGATGTGATAGCTGAGGAAGAATTAGGATGGAGAGAAAAACATTTTTTAAGATGTGAGATACAAAAACTGTCTTTAGGCCAATAGAAAAGTCTCTGGAGTCATGTCAGGCAGGCATGGGTTCTACTTATAGGAGAAAGGGGTGACAATTGCTGGGAGCATGGACAGTTTATCCAGGACAAAGGAGAAAGAGAGTTTGTAGATAGGTTGAAGGCTTGTTGGAGCTCACTAAAATCTTTCTGATTGTTCCTATTTTCTCAGTGAAATAAGATATAAGATCATCAGCTGAGGCTAGGGACATGAACGCTGAAGATGGATATTAAAGACAGGAGAAAAATGTGCTATACCCTGAGGTAAATGGGTGAGTGAATGGAGTAGAGAAATACAATGATTCCTTGGAAGTACAAGAACAAAAATAAGGCAGTGATCATCCACATACAGTGAGGACAGACAACACTGCTTTGTTTTCTTCCCCAGCCACATTCAGCTGCGCAGCTGAGGGGGCTGAGAGGCACAGTTAATCTGTTAGTGCTGGGCAGCTCAGGTGGCTCAGCAGTTTAGCACTGCCTTCAGCCCAGGGCAAGATCCTGGAGACCCAGGATCAAGTCCCACATCAGGCTCCCACATCGAGGGAGCCTGTTTCTCCCTCTCTCTCTCTCTCTTTGTGTCTCTCATGAATGAATAAATAAACCTTTTTATAAAAAATCTGTTAGTGCTTTAGTGACTATCAAAGGACAACAAGGAAGTTGAAGGTTGACATAAGGCAGTCATTCCAATATGAAGCAATGGAATTTAAACTGCCTAAGAAGGGAAGTGAGTATATGAAAGGATGAGAGACACTGAAGTGTTGGTATGATCAGCAGATTGTAGGTACTGGTAACACTGATATATTGATGGAATGGTAGAAACATAGGAAGAGAGCTAAAAATGGTAGAAAGTAGCTAAAAAAGGAAGATGGTTGCAGGTTAGGGATTCTAGTTACTGCTACGAAAATACATACTGCTTTTCATGCAAAAGGGAGAATGACTCAGAAGGTGGAACCAAGAGTCCAGACAAGAGAAGTAAGAACCCATATCTTACAACCAAATCAAAGAACTCCAGCTCAACTTTTCCCAGCTACATTTCAAAACTGCTTTGAACCAGTGACTTCTTTTTCTACCTTCCATTCTCCCTCTCCTTTTTTTTTTTTTTCTCCCTCTCCTTTTTAACTAAAATGTCAGGTGTTATTCTGATGCCAGTCTTATGATTACATGCTAAGAATTTGGAAGGAGATAACTTCTATAGTTAATTTCACAGGTTAACAGATGGAAGGAATTGTGTCTAGGAGATATACCACATTTACTTGATAATTTGCGTGATGATTTCTAGACTTACAGAAAGACTAGATTTAATTGAAGATTTAGGCTTTTTATTGTGGCTATAATGGAGTGAGATCCTTGGAAATCATGGGAAAGGGTGAATGCATTTTGTATATGAGAGGAATCACAGGGACCAGCGATTAAATTATGGTAAGCAGATTTGTAACACAGTCCTCATGGTCTCCAACCCCTGCTGTTATAACATTATTAAGTTATGTTCCATGGCAAAGGAGTTTTGCCAATGTAACTAAGGCTACTAATCAGTTGATCTTAAGATATGAAGCTATCTGTTTAAACTAACCTAATCAAATATAGTAATGACTACCATTATTAACATGTACTCATTAATGAAATTTCATAATCCAAATATAATTGTGAGATCCTGATGAGCCTGAGTTAATTTATATTTCCATATGTACATATATGGAAATGTGTGTATACATACAGACAGACTGTGTATACACAGACAGACTGTATTAGAAGGGTAAGAAAAGCAACTACATTCTGACTACTTTGTCTTTCTCCCAGACAGGAGCAACACCACATGGAAAGGTCTTCCCTGAACCTCCAGTTCCCCCCAAAAGAAGAGAACTCAAGGGGACAATCAGCACCACCACCACCACCACCCCACCACTGCAGATTACTTCATGAGAGCCCCTACTCTGGTCCTATGCCATGAGAATTGCAGGGGAAACTGTGAGGCTTGCAATAACCAACACACAGATCTTGGCAGATGGAATTCATGACTACAACTCCCCAAGTGATTAGTAATCCAAGTAGTGGCCCCAACCAGCAGCTTTGCTCATCACCAGAACCAAGTCTGGGACAAACTGTGACCAGAGAACTCACTGGAGTACAGATTTGCTTGATTTGGGTTCTCAAAGAAGAGAACTTGAGAAGAGTCTCAAGTTTTGCTGACTCTAGAAACTGTATCCAAGCAAGGAGTTGTAGCTCCATCTGCTGGGGAGACTGTCTTCTGGTCCATCTTGCCAGAGGGCACTGACAAGAAAACCTAAAAGCCGTATAGCTCAGCAATACTCCAACCAAGAAGTGTGTGGGTGGTTCTGACAGTCCCCAAGGCAAAGCCAGTACAGGGTATGAAAAATTCCCCTGCTGCACCCAGGCAGGGGAATTAATTCACAGCTAAGGCTGAGGGTTCATCATGGCCTCACCCATAAGAAAAACTCGTTTGGGGAACATGTGAGCAAGGCCAGGAGGCGCCCCTCCCAACCCCACCCAAGCAAGTAACCTGAAACACAGCCACACCCCCTGTGGCTCCCAGGCTCCATCTGACCAGAAGGGCTGGCAAGGATATCTGGAAGCTCTGTAACCAACAATGTGTAAGCCAATAAGCAGAAAGGCAGAGCTAACTGTCTCTAGAGCAAAGCCAGTACCAGGTGTAGAGGGGTGGCCTGCTGTACCTAGGCAGAGGAATTAACTCATAGCCAAAGTTGAGAGTAGCTTCTGGCTCTTACTGAGTCAAAAGACAGAAAAGCAGAGAAGCCTGGAGCAGCACCATCCCATTAAGAAAAGGGAACTAAAACAGCCCCACCACTGAGGATAGCATCTCCCAGCCCCACCTGACCAGAGGGGCTGGTGAAAAATGGAATCTACAACAAGCCAGCAATACTGTAGCCAAGAGACAGACAGGCATATACAACAGTGAGCAGAGCAAAGCCAATGGCTATTTAGCCAGGGAACTTGGGACACAGGTCAGGATAAAATAACACACAAAGAGCTTTATTGCCTTTAAAGGTGCCCCTCCCACTGCTCCTGGGCAGAGAAACTAATTCATAGCCCCAATTATATTAATATAGCCTTCAGCTTTTGTGACCTGGGAACCTAACAAGAGCACATGGGGAGCTGCTTTACAGGCCATCCAAAAGCTCTGCTTCTAGCTGCACTTGAAAAGAGAGAACAGCCCATAGCTTTCTACATCTGCAGAGCAGATGACCAAGAAATTCAGTGCACACTCTTGTGTTGATTCAGGTACCCTTAAATGAGCCATGCGGACACTGGGTCCTCCCCTGCTAGTGAAAGGAAATGAATTTACAGCCCTGTCTACTAAATGTAGTACCCAGTCCAGACCATCTAGTAAGCCAGATGGAAAATTCATGCAACTGGGGGGCCCATCCTACAGATTTCTACCTCTTTCCCTATACCCAAACTTAGAGCTTGGAAAGTTGCCTTGCCAAAAACAGGACCATAATAGCAGATACCACCTGCCCAAAATCAATGCCTAGTGACCTAAACTGAGGTGACTATTGAAGATCTATCTCTGCCAAAGCAAATCTATAGAGCCTAGAAGAGGAGCCAAATTATTCAAGTGTGCAGATACCAATGTAAGAAATCAAAGATAACAAAATCCAAGTAAATATGAGACCATCAAAGGAAACTAATAGGGACGCCTGGGTGGCTCGGTGGTTGGGCACCTGCCTTTGGCTCAGGGTGTGATCCTGGATTCCAAGGTTCAAGTCCCATATCGGGCTCCTTGCATGTAGTCTGCTTCTCTGTCTGCCTGTGTCTCTGCCTTTCTCTCTCTCTCTCTCTCATGAATAAATAAATAAAATCTTAAAAAAAAAGGAGACTAATAAAGTTCTAAAAACTGACCCTAAAAAAATGAAGATCTAGGAACTATCAGATTTATAATAATTTTCTTAACTTTAGGTAACTACAATAACACATAGACAATTAAATGAAATTAGGAAAATAATCCATGAATAAAACAAGAAGTTTTATTGACAAAGAAACAGCAACCAGAAAAAAAAAAACCAACAAACCCAAAAATAAAGAGAAATTCTAGAGTTAAAAAAAATAGTAATTGAGCTGAAGTAATTAATAGAATTTCAAAAGTACACTTAGCCATGCAGAAGGAAAGAATTAGTGACCTAAAAAATAAGACATAGGAAAATTATCCAGTCAGAGAAACAAAAAAATAAAATGAGAAAGAGTGAAAAAATCCTAAGGGACTCATAAATACAATGGGTATTCCAGGAAAAGAGAATGAGAAAGGGCAGAAGCAAACTGAAAGCAATAGTGGTTAAAAATTTCCCAAACCTGGGAAGAGAAATGAACATACAAAACCATAAGGCTCAAAAGACCTGAAATAGGCTGACTTTGAAAAAGGCTGTACCTGAAATAGGCTGACTTTGAAAAAAGCTATACCAAAAAGGACCAATTAAATTGTCAAAGCCAAAGAAACAATTTTAAAAGCATTAAGGAAAAAAGAGAAAAGTACATAAACGGGGACTTCTATTACTATAAGCAGATTTCTCAACAAAGACTTTTTAGGACAGGACAAAATGGGATGACATATTCAAAATATTGAAGAATAATTAAGAATTCTATACCCAGCAGAGCTGTCCTTTAGAAATGGAGAAATAAAGACTTTTCCAAACAAAAGATCAGGGAGTTCATTACCACTATACCTGCTTTATAAGAAACACTAAGGGAATTCTGAGTAAAAGTAAAACATAAGCCTTATAAAAATATAAAAAGAAAGTATAGGGATGCCTGGGTGTCTCAGTGGTTGAACGTCTGCCTTTGTGGTCCAGGAGTCCCGGGATCGAGTCCCACATCAGGCTCCCTGCATGGAGCCTACCTCTCTATGTCTCTGCCTCTCTCTCTGTGTGTCTCTCATGAATAAATAAATAAAATTTTTAAAAAAAGAAAGTATAAAACTCACTGGTAATAGTAAACAGTAAAGGTTAGATTCTGTAATATGGTGATGGTGATGCATCATTCACTTACAACTCTAGTTTAAAAGTTAAAATAAAGATAGTAAAAATACAATAACTACAGTAATTGTTATTAGTTACAAATACAAAAAAATATGTAAATTTTATAAGAAATTACCTAAAATATGAGGGGGAGAAGAAGTAGAAGTATCAACTTTAGGAATTTCAGGAAGTAAAGTTATCAGCTTAAAATAGGGTTTGTGATTTTAAGATTTTTATGTAAGCCCGTGAAAACCACAAAGAAAAAAACTGTAGCAATCACACAAAAGAACAGGACAAAGAAGGCAAAGGATACTAGTACCAAAAGACATTAAAACAAAAAAGAAAACATGGAACAATACATCTCCAAAACAACCAGAAAACATTTTTTTTAAGATTTTATTTATTTATTCATGAGAGACATGGAGAGAGAGGGAGAGACACAGGCAGAGGGAAAAGGAGGCTCCCCATGGGGAGCCAGATGCAAGACTCGATCACAGGACCCTAGGGTCACGCCCTGAGCCAAAGACATATGCTCAACCACAGAGCCACCCAGCATCCCAAAATCAAGTTTTTAAAAGGCAAAAATAAGTCCTGATCTATCAATAGCTACTTTAAATGTAAATAATTCTCCAATGAAGACAGAATAGCTAAATGAATTTAAAAGAGAAAGAAAAGAAAGACCTAATACTTTAGCCTCAAAGACACACATAGACTGCAACTAAAGGGAAAGGAAGAGATATTTCAAGAAAATGGTAATGAGGAAAAAAAAGCAGGAATAGCTGCATTTATATCAAACCAAGAGGCTTTAAAATCATAAAAAAGAGAGGCACCTGGATGGCTCAGTCAATTAAGTGTATGCTTTGGGCTCAGGTCATGATCCCCAGGGTCCCCAGCAGGGAATTTGCTTCTCCCTCTCCCTCTGCCCCTACTCATGCTCTCCCTCTCTCAAGTAAATAAGTAAAATATGTGAAAAAAAGAAAAAAACAAAGTAAAATTATAAAAAGAGAGAACAAAAAGGTCATTATTTAATGATAAAGGGGTGAATACATCAACAAGATATAACAACTAGGTATTTATGGAACCAACATCAAAGCATCTGAATAAATAAAGCAAAAAAGAACAGAGGTAAGAGGAGAAATAAACACTAATACAATAACAGTTAAAGACTTTAACATGTTACGCTCAACAATAGATTATCCAAGGAATCTATAAGTTAATAGCAGATTCGAACAACGCTAGAGGCCCAATGGACTTAGACATATACAAAACATTCTATGCAATAACAGCCAAATTCATTCTTCTTAAGTGCACACGGAACATTGTCTAGCATAGACTATATGGTAGACCATAAAACAGGCCTTACCAAATTTGAGAAAATTAAAACCATATCGAATATTTTTCTCTGACCACAATAATGTGAAAATAGAAGTTGAAAATAAGGAAAACAGGAAAATTCATGAATACTCAGAAATTAAATAACACATTCCTGAACAATCAATGAATCCAAAAAAATAAAAAATAAAGGTGAAATAAAAGTTCCTTGAGACAAATGAAAATGGAAACATTACAAAAATTAAGGGGTGGAGCAAAAGCATTTCTAGGAGGAAAGTTCATACCAATAAATGCCTACAATAAGAGGCAAGAAATATTCCAAATAAATAACCTAACTCTATCCTTAATGAACCAGAAAATAACTGAGCCCAAAGTTAGCAAAGAAAATGGAAAACAATGAAAATTAGAGCAGAAATAAATGAAATGGAGAAATTAAAAACAATAGAAAAAATTAACCAAACTAAGAGTTGCTTCTTTGAAAAGATAAAATTGATACACTTTTAACAGGAAAAAAAAAGAACTCAAATTACAAAATTATAAGTGAAAAAGGAGATATTACAATGAGTACCACAAAGGTACAAAAATTCATAAAAGGTTACTACAAACAACTATACATCAGGAAACTGACAACTGAGAAGATATAAAAAATTTCTTTGAAACATACAACTTACTAAAATGGAATCAGGAATAAATAGAAAATCTGTCTAGACTAATTACTAGTAAGGAGAGTGAATCAGAAAAAGGAAGGAAGGAAGGAAGGAAGGAAGGAAGGAAGGAAGGAAGGAAGGAAGGAAGGAAGGAAGGAAGGAAACAGAGAACAAAGGAAAGAAAGAGAAAGAGAGGGATCCCTGGGTAGCACAGCGGTTTGGCGCCTGCCTTTGGCTCAGGGTGCGATCCTGGAGACCAGGGATCAAATCCCATGTTGGGCTCCCAGTGCATGGAGCCTGCTTCTCCCTCTGCCTATGTTTCTGCCTCTCGCTCTCTCTCTCTCTCTCTGTGTGACTATCATAAATAAATAAAAATAAAAAAAACAAAACAGAAAAAGAAGTTCCTATGAAGAAAAGCCTAGAACCAGATGGCTTCACTGGTATATTTTACCAAACTTCTAAGAATTAATATACCAATATTCTCAAACTTCTCCAAAAAAACAAAAAGTAGAGAACATTCCCAAATAAGCCTTATGAGGTCAGCACTACCTTCATACTCAAAGGCAGATGAGAACCCTACTAAAAAAGAAAACTATAGGCCAATATCCCTGATGATTATAAATGTGAACATTCTCAACAAAATACTAGAAAAGATATCAGCAGCCTATTGAAAGGACCATTCACCATAATCAACTTGGATTTATCCCTGGGATGAAAGGATGGCTCAAAATATGGAAATTGATCAATGTGATACATCACATTAATAGAGTGAAAGAAAAGAATCCTATTATCATCTCAATAGACACAGAAAAAGCATTTGACAAAATCCAACAGTCATTCATGAAAAAAAAAAAAACAGTTAACAAATGAGGTATGGAAGTAACATACCTCAAAATAATAAAGGCCATATTGACAAGCCCATAGCTGATATCACACTCAATGGTGAAAGGTTGAAAGCTTTTCTTCCAAAATCAGGAACAAGATAAGGTGCCTACTCTCACCACTTCTCTTCAATATAGTACTAAAAGTCCTAGCTAGGGCAATTAGTCAACAAACAGAAAAGGCATCAGAATTCAAAAGGTAGAAGTAAAATGGTCTCTATTTGCAAATAACATGTTTTTGTATAGAGAAAATCCTAAATATTCAACCAAAAAACTGTTAAAATAATCAACAAATTGAGCCAAGTTGTAAGACACAAAATTGACATACAAAATAAAATTTCTATAATAACAAATTTTCTGAAAAGGAAATAAACAAACATATCCAATTTATAATTGCATGAAAAACAAAATACTTAGGAATAAATTTAAGGAAGTGAAAGATCTATGCTAACAACTGTAAGATAATGATGAAAGCAATTGAAGAAGACATAAATAAATGGAAAGGTAGGGCAGCCCAGGTGGCTCAGCAGTTTAGTGCCGCCTTCAGCCCAGGGTGTGATCCTGGAGACCCAGGATCAAGTCCCACGTTGGGTTCCCTGAATGGAGCCTGCTTCTCCCTCTGCCTGTGCCTGTGTCTCTGTTTCTTTCTCTGTATCTTTCATGAATAAATCAATAAAGTCTTTAAAAAAAAAAAAGGAAAGGTATCCTATGTTCCTGGACTGGAAGAATCACTATTATTAAAATGTCAATACCACCAAAAACTATATATCAATGCAGTCCCTTTTGAGATTCCAGTGACTTTTTTTTAGCAAAAATAGAAAAAAAAAAAACCCTAAAATTTATATGAAGCCAAAAAAAAAAAAAAAAGGCAAAGAAATCCTGAGAAAGAACAAGGCATGAGGCATTCTTGTTCCTGATTTTGTTATATTTATTATAAAGCCATGGTCACTAAAACAGTAGAATACTGGCACAAAAGCAAAGAGACCAATGGAATAAGGAATTCAGAAACAAATCCAAGCATATATGGTCAACAAATATTTGACAAGTGAGTCAAGAATGCTCAATGAAGAATTGTCTCTTCAATAAATGATGTTGGAGCAAATGGATACTCACATGTAAAAGAATGAAACTGGACCCATAGCTTACACCACTCACAAAATTAACTCAAAATTAAATAAATGCTTAACTGTGAGACCTGAAACCATGAAACTCCTAGAAGTAAAATACAGGATAAAAGCTCCTTGACACTGGTCTTGGTAATTATATTTTGGAAATCACACCTAAAATGTAACCAAAAAATAAAAAAAATAGACAAGTGGGAATACATCAAACTAAAAAGTTTCTTCACACCTGAGGAAGCCATCAACTAATTGAAAAGACAACCTACAGAACGGGGAAAAAATATTCACAAACCATATATCTGATAAGGGATTAATAGCCAAACCAAATAAATAATGCACATAACTCTATGGCAGAAAAATCACCCAATTTAAAAATGAGCAAAAAACCTAATAACCATTTTTCAAAAAAAGATACACAGATAGGCAGCAGGTATATGAAAAGATGTTCAACACCTCCAGTCATTAGGGAAATACAAATTAAAACTACAATGAGATACCACCTCATGCCTGTTAGAATGGCCATCATCCAAAAGACAAAAGATAACAAATGCTGGTATGGATGTAGAGGAAAGAGAACACTTGTGCACCCTTGGGGGGGGGGGGTGTTGTAAACTGGTACAGCCACTGTGGAAAACAGAATGAAGACTCCCCAAAAATTAAAAATAGAACTAGTTACAGTCCATTTCTGGGAATATATCCAAAGGAATTGAAAACACAAGAAAAGATAAATGAACCTCCCGATACACAGCAGCATTATTTATAATAGTGGATACAGGGAACCAATCTAAGTGTCCAATGATGGAGGAATGGTTAGAGCAGTTGTGGCATATATGGTTGACTCCTGAACAATGAGGGATTTAGAGGTGTGACCCTCCTCATAGTTGAAAATCTGCATATAAAATTTGACTTTCCAAAATTAACAGGCAGACTCTTAATAGCTTACCGTTGACTGGAAGTCTTACTAATAGCATAAACAGTCAACTAATACATACTTTGTTTATGTATTATATATTGTATTCTTACAATTACGTAAACTAAAGAAAGGTAGGCACTATGATGTATACCTTAAACCTCATTCAGTGATGTATGTCAACTATCTCTCAATAAAAGTGAAAAAAGATGAAAAGATACAATTTTCACTTGCTTTTTTGAAATATTTGCAGTAGCCTCCTATTGACTCCTCTTTCCTGAAGGACCCTAGAGGTATAGTATTCCAAGTTGGGAGTCATTAATCCAGTGGGGGGGGGGGGAATGTGCTTCTCCCCGCCACTATCAGAGTCTTTAGTATCACCCAAGAATCTTCTATTTCTCCATTAGTCCTAGTTTCCAAGGCAAAATCTCCATAGTGATCACGACCAGAGCTCCCCACCTTGCAGAGTCTACCCCTGTATACTCCATCACTCCTCTGTTACCACAGATAAATTGTTTGGGTTCCTAGCAGAGGCCATTCTCTACTCATGTACTGGGTCACATCCTCTCTTGGCTATTCAACAACTGCATCTCTCCAGAAAATCCTCCCCCCTCTTGCATCCCACACACACTATCCTTCTTTATTCTCCACACCTCTTCTTCCACAAGTCTAGAGAAACATGCTCTCTTGACCCCATTTCATATAAGAGCCACCACCTCATTTCTCAGTTTTCCTTAATGAAGTCTTAGAGATTGATGAAAATTATAACTTTCCAATTTTCTCTTGAGCTCCCTCCAATCAAGCTTTCTCCTCTTGCTAAGATCCACAATTACTTCATAACATTATATCCGAAGTCAATTCGCAGTCCTCATCTTGGCCTATCAGCAATATGTGACAGTTAACCAGGTTTTCCACTATCTTGAAACACTGAGAACTTGCCTTTCAAGACAGTAAATTTTCTGAATTTCCTTCCTTCTTTCCTCATTGTTCCTTTCTTCATCTCTGCTGGTTCTTCCTTTGACCCTTGTATCTAGATCTTTGATCTTTTACCTTCATTACTTTAGAGAACTCTTCTAGTTGCAGGATTTAAGTGTCATCTCTATGCTGATGTCTCACCAATCTGTATCTCCAGCCTGAACCTCTTCCTTGAACTCCAGATTCATATATCTAATTCTCTATTAGACATTTTTTTCTGGGCAGCCCAGGTGGCTCAGCAGTTTAGCACCACCTTCAGCTCAGGGTGTGATCCTGGAGCCCCGGGATCAAGTCCCATATCGGGCTCCCTGCATGGAGCCAGCTTCTCCCTCTGCCTATGTCTCTGCCTGCCTCTCTCTCTCTCTCTCTCTCTCACACACACACATACACACACATAAATAAAATCTTTAAAAATATATGTTTTTAAAAAAGACATATTTTCCTGAATATCTAACTGGCATCTCCAATGTAATACAACCAGGAATGATCTTCTGAGCTTTTCCTTCAAACATAAGTTTTTCTTAGAGACTCCTAAGGTCTTAGCAGATGGATTGTGAACCTTGGTTGCATGTTATAGTCACATGGGGGGCCTGAGTTCCACCTCCCAATGATTGTAACCCAATTGGTCATGGCATCCAGAGCGCTAGAAGCTCTCTATGTAGCTTCTCCAAAGAAGCAAAGATTGAGGATTGTAGCTCTGGATGGGTTGCTTCTTCCTTTAACCTCAAATCCTATCATTTTTTTCCCATAAACACTCTCCTCCAGCCACACTGGTCCCCTTGCTATTGCTCAACTCACCAAGTATGCTCCTGTTTCAATTCCTTCTTTGTGCCTGGAACACTTTTACCTAAAATATCCTTAAGATTTATTTCCGTATCTTTTCAAGTCTTTGCTTTAAATCAGTGTGTCATTGAAATCTACTATGACCACCCTATTTAAGTTTGCAAAGTTCTCTGCCAACCACATCATTTCCCCATTACCCTTACCAGGACTTTTTTTTTTCTTCAGCATATGCCCTTCAAAAATATGTAATTTACTCATTTATTATAGGTTCAGTCTCTCCCCAATTAGGAAGCAGGCTCTGAGAGCAAAGGAATATCTGCATTTTTGCTTACTGTGGGATCTCAGATCATGAATGATATATAGCAGGTACTCAAAAAACAAGCACTAGTGACATTCCTTTTTCTAATATGAAATTTTCTCCTTTCTCAGTTTCATCAAATTATTGGTTCTATTTAAGAGTTAGACCTATTTGCTGGTATCCCAAAACAACCCTACTTAATAGTTCATCCACTTCTAATTTTTTTTTCAAAGGCTTATCTTTCCTTACATTTCCTTAATTATGAGCTTCTCCTTAGGGTTTAGTATTTGACCCTTTATCCTTCTTTATATTTACACTTAATAACCTCTCTCCTTTGAAAAGAGGAGACTTCATTTTTCAGACTTCAGCAGAATGGAAAATTTTAAGTGATCCGCCATGTCAAAGTTTTAGTTAAGAACACTGGACCTTACTCTCACCCAGGTAAATCCAGTAAAGTATCAAAGCTTCAATTATTTATGTCAATAAATCCAAATATTGTTTCTCTAATGCACTGTTCTCTTATTAGTGTCAAAAAAAAAAAAAAAACAGTAATGATCTCCTCCCTCCCTCCTGCTCCCCGCCCCCCTCACTCTATATCTTATAAGTCAAGATAAAAATTCAGGAGTATTACTTAAAACATCCCTTTTCCCTTTCTCCCAAAACTCAGCCAAGTGTTTCTTTATTCTACTTATTAAATTTTTATTATGACCTATCTCTTCCATGTCACTTCTGTTCATGATAATCTCTTACCTTTCCTCTTAAAGCCTCCCAACTGAAACCATTATTTCCCTACTTTCCCCTTCAATACATTCTATACACTGCCAAAGTATAAACATTTAAAGACCTTTGAAATTCATGCAATTGCATAAAAATCCTTAAATGGCTTTCCTATTATTTAGTATAATAGTCTTACCATGGTTAAGCTAATACTCAACAATCTCTATGCTTCTCTTGCACATATGCTCAAACTATCACAGTTTCTTTAATAAATCAAGATTACTTTCCTCCTCACTCATTTTAATGCCTTACCACAGTCCATTTCTTCTGTTTGGAACCTCCCATTTATGTTCACTTAGCTATTCAAATTCATTCTATCACATCCTTTTAAAAGTTAATGAGATTCATATAGTCAATGGATCTTGACAAAGGACTAGACAACACAATGAAAGAAAATGACAGTATTTTCAACAAATGATAATGTAAAACTGGACACCACATGCAAAAAAACTGAGTCCAGACACAGACTTCACATCCTTCACAAATATAAACTCAAAATAGATCACAGTTCTAAATATAAAATGCAAAATTATAAAACCTCTGCAAGATAATGTAGGAGAAAATGCAGGCGAACTTGGGTATGGCTATGATTGTTAGATACAACACCAGGGCACGATCCATGAAAGAAATAACTGATACACTGGACTCCATTAAAATTTTCTGTTCTGCAAGCAGCAAAACAGCAATGTCAAGAGAATAAGAAGACAAAGCACAGAGTTGAAGAAAATATTTACAAAAGAACCATCTAATAAAGAACTGTTATCCAAAATATGTATAGGGAGCCGGCCGCGCGGGGAGCCGCTGAGGCCAAGTGCTGCCTGGTTGGGCCTAGAAATGGGATGTCAGGCCTCCAGAAGGAGCATAGTGGAAGCGAGGGCCTCCCTGAGTCGCTGCTGTGCAGCCAGTGAGCGAGCCGCGGAGGATGTCCACCACGACGACGGTCGCGCCCGCGGGGATCCCGGCGAACCCGCTGGAGGTCTCCAACCCTGCCAGGCCTGGCCGCAAGACCAACCAGCTGCAGTACACGCAGAACGTGGTGGTAAAGACGCTCTGGAAACACCAGCTCGCCTGGCCCTTCTACCAGCCCGTGGATGCAATCAAGCTAAACCTGCCCGATTACCATAAAATCATAAAAACCCAATGGATATGGAGACTATTAAGAAGAGACTAGAAAATAATTATTACCGGAGTGCGAGCGAATGTATGCAGGACTTCAACACCATGTTTACAAATTGTTACATTTTTTAAAAAATTTTATTTATTTATGATAGTCACAGAGAGGGAGAGAGAGAGAGAGGCAGAGACACAGGCGGAGGGAGAAGCAGGCTCCATGCACCGGGAGCCTGATGTGGGATTCGATCCCGGGTCTCCAGGATCGGGCCCCGGGCCAAAGGCAGGCGCCAAACCGCTGAGCCACCCAGGGATCCCCCAAATTGTTACATTTATAACAAGCCTACAGATGACGTAGTGCTAATGGCCCAAGCCTTAGAGAAAATTTTTCTGCAGAAAGTGGCCCAGGTGCCCCAGGAGGAAGATGAATTATTACCCCCTGCTCCAAAGGGCAAAGGCCAGAAACCGGCTGCAGGAACCCAGAGTGCAGGTACGCAGCAAGGGGGGCCGCGTCCTCTGTCTCCCCAGCAACCCCCTTCCAGAGCGTCCCTCCACTGTCTCCAGACGCCTGTCATTGCTGCCACCCCTGTGCCAACATCACATCGGTCCCTGTTCCCCCGCCACCGCCCACCTCCTCCCTCTACGCCCATCATCCCTGTGGTCCCTCCCACACCGCCTGTCGTCCAGAAAAAGGGTGGAAAGCGGAAAGCAGCCACCACGACGCCCACTACATCTGCCATCACCGCGAGCCGGAGCGAATCGCCCCCGCCATTGTCAGACCCCAAGCAGGCCAAGGTGGTGGCTCGGCGAGAGAGTGGGGGCCGCCCCATCAAACCGCCCTAGAAGGATCTAGAGGACGGCGAGGTGCGTGAGCATGCGGGCAAGAAGGGCAAGCTGTCGGAGCACTCGCGGCACTGGGGCAGCATCCTCAAGGAAATGCCGTCCAGGAAGCATGCGGCCTACGCCTGGCCCTTCTGCAAGCCGGTGGACGCCGAGGCCTGGAGCTGCACCACTACCAGACATCATCGAGCACCCGATGGACCTCAGCACTGCCAAGAAGAAGATGGACAGTTGCGAGTACCCAGACGCGCAGGGCTTCGCGGCTGGCATCCGGTTAATGTTCTCCCAGACCGCAAGGTGGTGGCCATGGCCAGGAAGCTCCAGGACATGTTTGAGATGCGGTTTGCTAAGATGCCGGATGAGCCGGTGGAGGCGCGGGCCCTGCCTGCCCCCGCAGCCCCCGTGCTGAGCAGGGGCACCGAGAGCAGCCGCAGCAGCGCGGAGAGCTCCTGGCACTCGGAGGAGGAGCGGGCCACCAGGCTGGGGAGCTGCAGGAGCAGCTGAAGGCTGTGCCCGGGCAGCTAGCCGCCCTGTCGCAGGCCCCAGTGAACAAGCCAAAGAGGAAGAAGGAGAAGAAGGAGGAGGACAAGGACAAGAACAAGGACAAGGAGAGGCACAAGGCAAAGTCTGAGGGAGAAGAAGGCCAAGGTGGCCCCACCTCCAAGCAGGCCCAACCGAAGAAGGCTCCCGCGCAGAAGGCCAGCAGCACAGCCGGCCAGCAAGCAGCCGAAGAAGGGTGGCAAGCAGGCGTCAGCCTCCTACGACTCGGAAGAGGAGGAAGAAGGCCCGCCCGTGAGCTAGGACGAGAAGCGCCAGCTCAGCCTAGACAACAACCGGCTGCCCGGGGGAAACGGGGCTGCGTGGTCCACAGCATCCAGTCCCGGGAGCCCTCGCTCAGGGACTCCAATCGGCGGCCAAGTCCAAGGAGGAGTTAGCTCAGGAGAAGAAGGAGTTAGAGACGCGGCTGCAGGACGTCGGTGGGCAGCTGAACAACAACAAGAAGCCTGCCAAGAAAGAGAAAGCGGGCTCTGCGCCCTCGGGAGGGCCGCCCCGGCTCAGCAGCAGCAGCTCCTCCGGGTCCCGGAGCAGCAGTTCCAGCGGACCCAGCTCCGACTGCAGCGACTCAGAATGAGCTCTGGACTCGCAGATCAGACCAAAACCAGCGATGTGGCACTCGCCCAAACTCTGCAGGGTTCCTTTCGCTGGTTGATACACCGCTCTGGTTCCGCCGCGTGCAGGTTTTCTTTTAAACTCAGTGTTACGGTATCTTCCAGTTTTTGCTTTAATAGGTCAAAGATCTTTCTCGTGTGTACGTGAGGTTTTATGAGAAGGTGTGAACCCGCGTAAAGCCTTCCCTTCGTAACTGAGCTGAGTTCCTTGGAGACGGCAACTCAAACGCTGACCTGATGACCGTAGAAAAACATGTCAGGGGATCCCTGGGTGGCGCAGCGGTTTAGCGCCCGCCTTTGGCCCAGGGCGTGATCCTGGAGACAAGGGATCGAATCCTACCTCGGGCTCCCGGTGCATGGAGCCCGCTTCTCCCTCTGCCTGTGTCTCTGCCTCTCTCTCTCTCTCTATCATAAATAAATAAAAATTTAAAAAAAATGTCAGATGTGATCTGAAGTTTCTTGCAAAACCCCTTTCTTATGCCCAACCTGGTCTGTAGCTCCAGAAAGCACTGTTTGAAAGAAAGTTTCTCTGAGATGGTACTGCACCAAAGGCTGTCAGCTTTGCAAACAGGCGATGTCTCTGTCCCCTCAGCTCAGGCCCGCGGCTGGGGTCACCTCTTGCTGCAGGGTGAGGGGACTGTGGAGGTGCTGCGGGCTCCAGTACGGGCTTCTGCAGGGGTGGGGAGAGGGATGGGCACCGAGGGAGGGGCGTCGGGAGCTCCTGGGAGGGAATACGGGCCGCCTGTGCCACGCACAGCTTTCCATACACTGAAACTTTTACCTCAACTGGAAAAAAAAAAAAAAAAAAACTAAAGGAGACTTTTTTGTAAGGTTCAGCAATTTTCTACGAAGGTCCAGCCCCATGTGTGTCCCCAACTCGTGAGCTGCCACTGCTGCACACTCAGGGGCCCTTCTCCCAGTCTCGTGTATATATGAACACTTTATTTATTAACATCATTGGCTTAAAAAAAAAACTGCAAAAGAAATGCAGAAAGAGCGATGCCTGGGTGGCGCAGCGGTTTAGGGCCTGCCTTTGGCCCAGGGCGCGATCCTGGAGACCCGGGATCGAATCCCACGTCGGGCTCTTGGTGCATGGAGCCTGCTTCTCCCTCTGCCTGTGTCTCTGCCTCTCTCTCTCTCTCTCTGTGATGACTATCATAAATAAATAAATAAATAAATAAATAAATAAATAAATAAACAGAAAGAAAGGAAAGAAAGGAAGAAAGGAAGGAAGAAAGGAAGAAAGGAAGAAAGAAAAGAAAGAAAGAAAAGAAAGAAAAAGAAAAGAAGAAAAAGAAAAGAAAAGAAAGAAAAGAAAAGAAATGAATAGAAAAGAAAAAGGAAAAGAAAAGAAAGAAAAGAAAAGAAAAGAAAAGAAAAGAAAAGAAAAGAAAAGAAAAGAAAAAAAGAAAAGAAAAGAAAGAAAAAAGAAATGCAGGCCTTTTCAGTGGTTGGAGGAGAGCCCCAGACCCTGCTCCGATGGCAGACCCGTGGCCTCCCGGTGCTGGTGTCCCACCGACTGTCCGGTGCTGTCTTGTCTGCACCCTCGCCCGCCCCAGCCCTGCCCCACAGGGCTCTGTGTGTCCTCCGTGCCCATATGCGGGATTGGGAGACGTGCGGGTGTAGACAACTTCCAGCTGCAGCGCATTCTCGGTCTTCACATTTTGTGTGTTGAGTTCTTTTGTACTCACTTCTGGTCTCTTTAGGACTGTTTTAAAAGAAATCAATTTAGGGAACCCCAGTTATATAATATAAACTTTGTAATCTGAGAGAAAAAAAATGTATAGTAAATCTAAGTCTTGATTTTTAACTTTCTATTGTAAATAATTAATAATAATAATAATAATAATAATAATAATATACAGAGTTTAACAGAAGGTTATGTTTCAGTTTTATTTTTTCCAGAGGCTGCCCTGCGGCCTTTGAGCGCAGGGACACCCCGCACTGCCTGCCTGAGCTTGGAGCACTGTGGCTTCCGCCGAGAGTGCCAGGGGTCGGTCATCCAGGACCCCCAAAGGGGCGCCCCTAACCTCCCAACCCCCAGGGCAGGGGCCCTGCGGCCCTGTGCAGCCTTCCAGTGCAGCCTTCCAGCCAGCCGACAGTGGCCTGGCCAGACTCTCCCGGGGGTGGAAGAGCCTCTGGCCACAGGAGGGTTTGCTCCCTGAAGACCACGCTGGGCTTCCTGCTTGAGCGTTTTCCCATTAGCACAGAAATAACAGGGCACTGTCCCAGACCTCCCTGTGAGGACTTCCTGGAAGTGGGTGCTGGGGGCGGAGCTGAGGGTGGCCTGGCCTGTGGTCCGGTGGTGAGTTTCCAGGTGGTTGGAGTGGGTGGGAGGTTCGGGTCATCAATATCCTAGTAGGGGGCAGTCTATAAAAATCCTAAAGTGGATTCAGGTTCCATCGGCCCTTAGGATCACAGATGCCCTTGCCGGACATGGAACCGATGGAGCAGCGGGTGGTGGGTTACCATGTTTCTTACTGCTGGTGATTCTGACGCTTGGTGAGTGTTGAGCCAGTTTGTTAAACTTTTCATTAAGTTTTGTTTATAATAAAAATATATGTGGATTTTCAACCTAACATTATTTATTTATTTTTTTTTATGATAGTCACAGAGAGAGAGAGAGAGAGAGAGAGAGAGAGGCAGAGACACAGGCAGAGGGAGAAGCAGGCTCCATGCACCGGGAGCCCGACATGGGATTCGATCCTGGGTCTCCAGGATCGCGCCCTGGGCCAAAGGCAGGCGCCAAACCGCTGCGCCACCCAGGGATCCCAACTTAACATTTTTTAGAGTTACCCTTGTGTTTCAAAGGTGTTTTCTAAGCAGATCGGTAATGGAATATTTAAACTAGGACTTTAAGGAATTAATACATGACACGACGGATGGTCTTACAGCAGGATCTCTCTGGCACCTCCCTGAGCAGAGGGTGCCTGGGGCGCGGGGGGCTCCCGTGGAGCACCTGCCCAGCTGCAGGCCTAGCGGGGGCGGTGGCCTGTGCGAGCCCTTAGGTTGGTGGGGAGCGTGTGGTCCTCGCCCCCGGCACAGTGGAAGCATTTCGGAGCACTTGGTCACCCGCTGGCTGCGCGGGACGCTCGGGTTCTGGGACACCTCTGTCCCTCGCCCCGGGAGGAGGCCGCTGGCCGCCGCGGCGCAGAGGGCTGCCATCCACTCTGAGCAGTGTAGCTCGATGGTGCTGCGGCTTCTTGAGGCTTTCCGTGCTGACTTCACAGCCGAGTTCTCTTCAGAGATATCCTCGGCCCCCTCGAGGTCAGCCTGTGGATGTTTGCCTCTCCGCGTTTCCGCGTGTTGGGGACACGCAGGCAGACAGGCGGGACTGCTGGGGCGCGGAGAACCTGAGGGCAGCTCCCCACGGCCTCCTCTCCAGGGGAAGGAACGGTGAGTCTAGTAGGTGGGCCTCCGGGAGCCCTGGAGGCCCGGGGTGGGGGCAGAGACCCCTGCTCGTGCCGGGGCGCGTCGTCTTGCTTACAAACTGGAAGATAGGTCTTCGTTTTGTTTCTGTTTTTGTTCTGCCACAACCACGTCAGTGACAGCCCTCTGGGAACACCCCACCCAGAGAGGGATGCGTCCGCCCAGGGTAACCTGGTCCCCGGGACTGGCGTAGCTTCCCGAAGTTTTCTTTTTTATATTTTAAAGGTTACTTTTCTGTATGACGTGCATGCAGGTTTACCGTAACTTTTTCTTAAAAACTTTCTAGTGCCGTTTCTAGTATATTCCTGTAAATGTCAGTTACTGAAAATGAGTCCGAAACTATTTAGCTTCTTTACTGCAATGCTGGCCTCAACACAACAGAATAAAAATGGTAGAAAGTACTCTTTGATGTTTCTGGTAATCAAGGACCCTTCTCCTGGGGCATTTGTTTTGTTTTCATAATAAAACCTTATATATATATAAACAAACTACCTGATTAAAAAACAGGCCAAAGACCAGAAGAGACACTTTACCAAAAATTATATATAAATTATATATATATGTATGTGTGTGTATATATATATATATATATATATATATATATACACACACACACACACACACATATATATATAGGCAAATAAGCATGTGAAAAGATGCTCCACATCATATGTCATCAAGGAAATGCAAGTTAAAGCAAGATACCACTAAACATCGATTAGAATGGCTAAAATCTAGAACACTGACAATACCAAATGATGGTAAGGATGTGAAGCGACAGGAACTCTCATTCATTGCTGGTGAGAAAACAAAAACACTACAACCATTCTAGAAGACATTTTGCCAGGTTTTTATAAAACAAAATATATACTTATAATATGATCCAGGAGTGATGCTCCTTGAAATTTACTCAAAAGAATTAAAAGCTTATGTCCACACGAAAACCTGCACAAGGATGTTTACAACAGCTTTATTCACATGGAATATTGGACAATGTACTATTCAACACTAAAAAGTAATGAACTTACAAGACATGAAAAAACATGGAGGAAACAAATGCATATTACTAAGTGAAAAAAGACAATCTGAAAATGCTATAAATTGTATGATTCCAACTATGTAACATTCTAGGAAAGGCAATGAAGACTATGCAGATAGTGAAAAGATAAGTGGTTGCCAATATTTAGGGGCAGGAGAGGGATGAACAGTCAGAGCATAGAGGATTTTTAGGGCAGTGCACATGACCTATGTGATACTATAATGCTGGATATATTTTGTTGCACATTTGTCGAAAGCTATACAATGTACACCAAGAGTGAACCCTAAGGTACATTATGGACTTTAGATGATCATGATGTGTCAAAGTAGGTTCATCAGGTGTAACAAATGTCTCAGTCTGGTTAGGGATGTAGATAATGGAAAGTTATGCAAGGATCAGGACAGGGGCTATAAAGGAAATCACTGTTCCCTTCAATTTTTCTGTGAACCTAAAACTACTCTAAAAAAAAGAATCTTAAAGAAAAAAGGGAGAGGTTAATGCATGTTTACATCCTGCTCTCACCACACTAGTGCTAATCATTGAGCCAATCTGTAAATTTCACAGGCTACTGTGTAACTCATATACTGCTCCTCGAGATCGGAATTATGTATATATGAGTGTAACATAGCTCTCCCCACTAGACTGAAATCTCTATGAAGGGAGGAACCACATATGTCTTGTTCACTCTGTAAACATCTATAGAATCAAGTATAGTGCCTGACAAATATTAATGAATGAATGGAGTGATCCTTAAGACAAATGTTATATAACACCTGCTTCCTATTACTATCTTATCCCTCCAGGTGTCCTCCTGAAGTACCCACTCTTTTACCTGATATAAAATTATCTCCCCAGGTAGACCCTCTCTAGCCAACCTGCCTCACTCTCACTTTTAGCAACAATTCATTTCCACAACTGAAAACCATGCTTCCAGCCAACTTCTCCTGAGCTCTATGGAATTTCCAAATGCAGTCAAGAAATGTCTTTATTCCCAAGGTTTTCTTTTTTTTTTTTTTAAGATTTTATTTATTTATTCATGAGAGACAGAGAGAGAGAGAGAGAGATAGACAGGCAGAGGGAGAAGCAGGCTCCATGCAGGGAGCCCGACGTGGGACTCGATCCCGGGTCTCCAGGATCAGGCCCTGGGCTGAAGGCAGGTGCCAAACCATTGAGCCACCAGGGCTGCCCCGAAAGTTTTCATTAATGCCCCTCTTGTGTTCCTTATATCTTTGACTCCTAAAGATTCCGATCTAGACCATCCCTTATTATCAATAGAGCCAAATCAGCTTTTTCTATTCATTACAATTTTGTGTGTATTTTTCATCCTCTCATCTAAACTGTAAACTATTCCACAGCAGGGCAAATATACTAACATCTTTGCATCCTCTGCACACTTTCTTTTAGTAGGTATTAAATAGTTATTCTTAACAACTATATTTTATGGGCAATAGATTATTATGGCTTCTTTTATGCACTTGTATTTAGATTCCCTTACTAGATTATTTGTCCCTAAAGGAAAAACTCCTACGTCTACCATACAAACCCAGCAAAATGATGGAAATGCTCAAACACTCTTAAAATAGAGTCACTGGAAATTAAGAAATAGTAGCCTATTTTAAAACTTCCTTTTAACTGCCACGGGTGTGAAGAGGGTTATACTATTGGAGAACCTTACAAATTTAATTGCCCCGGAAGACTTAGTGACGTGAAAACCAACCCTAAGATCCATTTTACCCTACTATCCCTACCCTGAAGTAACTGTGTAAAAGTAGCCATGACATGCATTCTCTTTACACCTTACTTTTCTGAACTGTAAGTTAGTTAATACATATAAATACATTTCAAAGAATGTCAGGTACAAAATAAGTGCTTTATGACTGTGGTATTTATATTGTTATTATATGGTATCTTCAGGCATCTTTAAATCTGTACCCCAGGTATAGATTTCAGGTATCTTTAAATCTTTATTCCAAACAGAGAAGTTTCTATCAACACTGAAAGGAAATGTAAATTTCACTATCTACATGGTAAAGTACTGCAAGGCAAGGAGACATGGGCTGCTAAGAAAACTTGGTGTTGACTAGGGGAGGATCATTGTCTCTTCTTATACTTTTCATACACACTGCTAGTATGAAAATAGAAACAAAGTGGACCAGAGGGATACTTATGGGAGAAAGAAAAAGACTTGAGAAGTTCTGACATACAAGCAAAAACAAAAACAAAAAACGCCCCTTATAGTTCTAATTTATTATTTTTAGAGTGAAGAACAATGATCTTGCAGAAAAATAAAATCCAAAGGAGCTCAAAGTAAAGACACAGGAAAAAAAACTACTCTTTCCATAGACATCCTTAATAATGTAACTTATTGAAATTTAATCTTGAATAATCATAGAAAAATACTTTCTTATTAAATATGGATCTTATTCTCAATAGAATTTTCAAATAAGAAAAATCTTTTATTTTTTGTCTTGACTCCATATTATAATACTTTATGTTTTATTATTTATTTCTACTGACCTGAATTTCTCTAATCTAGCAACATAATTATCTACAGCAAAGATTCTTCAAAATACCATGGGTTATTTACCAGATTTTACTTGTTTACAAAAAATATATTTTTCCCCCAGTGATCAGTGACTCCAAAAATGGGAAGGAATGGACTTTTTCTCCATTTCTTGGTTTTATGTCACAGTAATGATGAAACTTTTACCTCAACAACTTCTCATTCCAGTCTTTTACAATCACTTCTATCAAGGGACTGTGTTTGTTCACTGCAAAACAGTGTCTAAATTATAACTTGAGGACAATATGAAGATGACAATGAAAATCCAGTTTACTAAGAAGAAAACAACTAGATACTCTTCTTTCTACAAGGACTTATTTATGAATATGCACTTAATAAAAAAAATAAGATGCTCGATAATTAACAAATTTAGGTTTATTCTGCAGTTAGGCTTATAGAAAAGAGCATAAACTGGAAAAGAAAATAGTCGCTTCATTCCCCATCTTCTATTTTAGGAAGACTTTAAAACTATAATGAAGTTTAAAAATGCCAAATCTCACACACAAAAAGAATACTTTCTTGAAACATTTTTTTCAGAATATATGCAGAAAAAGCACAGCCCTAAATAGAAGACCAAGACATGCGCGTGCACACACACACACACACACACACACACACACATCCACATGCTCAATATATTCACAGCAAAAAAACATAAGGGATGGGCAATTCAAGCTTTCTCCCAAAGCATACATGGGATGACAGAAATTCCTAAATCTCAACGCAGAATACAACAATTACTACCAGAGGGTAATGAATTAATGAAAACATGAATACAGTTACTACTGGAGCTGGCTTCCAAAGCACCAACACACAAATTCATTCAAGACTCTCTTTTAGATCTCAGCTACAGAAATGCCAACCAACATTCCTATATTTAGCAGATATAGTAGTTTGAGGAAAAGCTACAATTAGAATTTTAAATTTGAAAATGAACATCATAAAAATAATAAATCACTCCTTTTTCCTATATTGCTCCACCTGTCTTTGCTTAGCCTTTACTGAATTCAAACACTAAGTATTGACTTATGTGGTTTTCCCATGAACAGATAAAGTAGAAAATGAGAAATAGTTTAGATCTCAAAAAAAAGGACATGACTCAACAGTTTGCAGGCAGAAATAAATTACAGTGATCAAAAATATTGTTTGGGAATATTAAAATATCTTTACTGTGTACAGAGTTGTTTATGAAAACTTTGGCTTTCTCATCTACATTATACCATGGAGAATAGAACAAAATAATGTAAAAATGTCCTGTTTACACAACGTAGACTTGAGAAAATGCACCACTGGTGCTATTTGATGTATGAAATCTTCATTTTCCAGCATATAGGTTATTTTCTGGAACTAAATCAAGCTCAGTGTATTTTAGTCTGAGAAAGCTAATATTTTTTCACAAAAATAGAAACTTCTGAAGAGTACCTTCGTGACCATGAAAGGAGTAAAAGCAAATTTCAAAATGCACTTTAAGCACAAACTAGAACATTTCTACTTTGTTGGTATGACTGTTTTTTAACACAGTGACCCTTAAGGGGAAAAAATGGGTGGGGAGCAAGGTGGCAGGAAGATAGGCTTCATAAAATACACTTAGGTTGAATTAAAGTAGTTGTAGTTTAGTATTTTAAATAAGGAAACATTCAATTAAATAATCAAGATTCTCAATAATCTGCAAATTGCTATAACCTCTAGTTTTGAAATCCCCAATTTTTGAAAAACATTAACTTTTTTCTTGCCAAAATTGTGTTAAAACATATGTTTGGTATTTTCTTTCCTAAAAAGTTTGGAGATATTTTAGAAGCACCCAAAACCTAAATCCATGGTAAATTTAATAACTCTTTGGAGGTAAGTAATAGTCTCATCTAAAAGAAAGAGAAATCGAGTTGGGTTACAGATGCTTACAAAAATGAGAAAATTAGGATAAATTTCATTAAACATATTAAATATCTGAAATTCTAGATTGCCAGTATTCTTTTTAAGAAGGATTTATGTTTATGAATAGAAATCCTCAGGGTGGTATTGTGTTTTTCTCCTCATAGGAAACGCCTATTTTGTCAAGCAATTAAGGTTCTCTGTGGAGAAACTGATATGTTAGTCCACCGCCAGAATCTCAGCCTAAAATCCATGGGCTTCTCTCCCTTTGCTGCAAAACAAAGACCCCTACTCTTATTCTCCTGAACTCTGTGTCTTTTCCTCATCTCAACTCAGTGTCAGATTTTTTTTAACACATAGATTCATAAAAATGGAATAAAAAAAACAATTTATATAAATAAAACAGATCCACAGTATAACATTAACTCTGCAAAAAAAAAAAAAAATCAGACAAAGAAATAAAAATAAATACTCTAGAAATCTGGAGCTCATTTACTAATTTTCTAACTCAATTCACTATGATCATGGGTCCATTGCCAAATCATGGTCTCCTATCCTCTTTTCAACTATCTTATCTTATTGATTAAATAAATAATTACTAAAGGAAAAGGATATTCTTTTTATTTAAGAAAAAGAACATGAAGAATGACATCACCAAGATGGCAACATAGGATATTCCTGACTTCACTCCCCTCCCAAGACAAGTGAACAACTATTCAAGAGCAAGACAACATTGAAAGAACCCTAGAACATGATGGTGAGGTACTCCCCACACCTTAGAGGCCAAGACAAACTGCATAGGAAGAGAAGGGGCCACATGCTGGCTGCACTTCTCCCCCCAAATCCAGACCATTTCAGCACCAACCTGAGGTCTCAACTGAGCCTCCAATTCTTCCAGTGGGAAAAGAGAGCAGGGGGGGAATAGCCAGCCCCCCAACTCAGCACTGTGGCTGCTTTGTGGGAGCCCCTACTCTGATCTCATGCCTACACAGGGATTGTTGGAAAACTATAAGGTTCAAACACTGGGATTCTAACTGTGACAAAGAATAGGAGAGAGGTTTGCAACAACTAGCATACAACCTTGGCAGACCAAGTTCATACTTGCAGTGTCCAAGTTATAATACCAACCAGCGGCTTTCCTCATTATCAGAACCAAGATGGATATATACTCTGACCAGGGAATTAACAGAATATAGATCTTATTTATTCTGATCAAATGAATACTGTTGACCATAGAGCCAAGTTTGCCTAAGCCCAGGCAGGGAACTGAATCACAGCTCCCTTCCTCGACTGTGGAGAGTATCTTCTAGTCCCATTTGACAAGAAGGGCTGGAAAAAACTCCTGAAAGCTTTGTGACCCAATAGCAGTCAAGCTGAGAAGCTGGTAGAACTGAAGTTTGTACAGCGGCCCTGTTTGGTCAGGGAACTTGGGGAAAGGATCAGCCTGAGTTGAAACAACAAACA
The DNA here is from genome assembly GCF_018345385.1 of Vulpes lagopus. NCBI lineage: Eukaryota > Metazoa > Chordata > Mammalia > Carnivora > Canidae > Vulpes > Vulpes lagopus. The sequence goes on along the minus strand of NC_054831.1, from coordinate 52,087,846 downwards.
AAGAACAATAGCAGCTTTAACTGCTTCTCCCACTGCACCCAGACAGGGAATCTAATTCATAACCCTGCTCATTGTTGAATGCCATCAGTCTGTCCAACCAGAGAATCTAACCAAAGCACAAGGAGAGCTCTGTAGCCCATCCAATAGCCCTACCTACGGTGGCATTTGAACAAAGAGCATAGCCTGTGGCTTCCCCAATCTTCAGAGGAAAACCAGTGGCCTCATCTGACCAAGCAACTCAGTGCAGACACTACACTGATTCAGGTCCACCAACAATGAGCTATACAGACCTTGGTTCTATCTGCTGTCCTGCCAGGGAAGGGAAACTAATTCATAGTCTTATCTACTGCTGAATATAGTAGCCAGTCCAGACCATCTAGGAAGCCTAACCAGATTAGAAGAGAATCCAAGCAATTGTAGAGAAGCCAGGCAACTGCAAAGCCCATCCTATAACTTTTCTTAGGGAGGGAACCAAGCTGGCAGTCCTATACAACTCTCTCAGTCACTGGAGCATCTCCTATCCCTGACCTTAAAGTATGAAGCATGGCCTCATCCAAGAAAAGACAATAGCAGGCCCCATTTGCCCAAAGAAATTACCAGCAAATGCCCAGAAACGGAAACTGAGCTGAATGGTGAAGAAGTGTCTCTGCCAAAGCAAACTTGCCAAGTCTGGAAATGGAGCCCAATTACTTAAATGCACAGATGCCAACATGAGGAATCAAGGATCACAAAAAAAAAAAAAAAAAAAAAAAAAATCAAGTAAATAGGACACCACCAAAATAAACTCATAAAGACCCAAAAACTAAACCTTAATAAATGGAGATCTAAGAACTGTCAGAAAGAATTCAAAGTGAACCCCCTTTAGGAAGTTAGTGAACTACAAATCACACAAACACAGACACACACAGAGAAGTAAATGAAATTAGGAAAATAATAATAAAAATGAGAACTTTGAAAGAGCAACCATCAAAAACAAATCCAAATATAATTCTTAGATTTGAAAAATAAGTAAACTGAAGAATTCAACAGAAAATGTCAAAAGTAGACTCAACCATGCAGAAGAGGGAATCGGTAATTTGAAAGAGAAGTCACAGAAAATAATCTAGAGGAGCAAAATGAAAAAAGAATGACAGAGAGTGAAAAATCCTATGGGAATTATGAATCACAATCAAAAGGAATGACATTTGCATTATAGGAATTCCTGAAGGAGAAAGACCAGTAATGGCTGAAATGTCCCCTAATCTAGGGGGAAAAAATGGACATCCAGATTCATCAGGTCCAGAGGACCTCAAATAGGATGAACCTGAATAGGGCTACACTGAGACACATTATAGTCAAATTGCCAAAAGTCAAAGACAAAGAAAGAATTTTAAGAGCAGTGACAGAAAAAAAGTTAGACACAAGGGAACACCCAAAAGATTAACACATTTCTCACAAAAACATTTTAGTCAAAAAAAAAATTAATCAAGGAATGGGATGACACACTCAAACTATTGGAGGAAAATAACTGTCAACCAAGTATTCTATACTGGCTAAACTGTCCCTTGAAACAAAGCAAGGATAAAGACTTCCCTGAGAAAATAACCAGTAAAGGAGTTCACTATATCTACCTTACAAAAGATGCTAATGGAAGTTCTTTAAGTAAAGGAACAATAATTATCACAAAAACATAAAAAGATAGCAAAAATCTCAGTGGTAATGGTAAACATACAGTCATATATTCTACAATATGGTAACAGGATAGTTAAGTCACTTAAAACTCTAGCTGAAGTTTTAAAATATGTACTAAATATAACTATGTTAATCTGTTATTACACAATGTAAAAGCAATAACCAAAAAGGAGGAGAGGAAGTAAAAGTGTAAAGGTTATCAATTTTATCAAAGTTGTATCAGTTTAAAATGAGGTGTTATAAGTTTAAGATATTATATGTAAGCCTCATTGTAATTTCTAGGAAAATCCTTTAGTAATTACATAAAACATAGATAGGAACTCAAAGCACAATGATACCAAAAGACATCAAAACACACCCTAAAAAAGTAATAGGTTTAAATAAGAAATAATAGTTGTACAAAATAACCAGAAAATAATGAACAAAATGGCAATAGTAAATCCTTATCTATAAATAATTACTTTAGTTGTAAACAGATTTCTTCAATTAAAAGCCACAAAATGGCTAAATGGATTAAAAACCATACCCAACATTATGGTGCCTAAAAAAGACTCACTTTACCCTCAAAGACACACAGAATAAAGGGATGAAAAAAGACGTTTCAAGCAAATGGTAACTAAATTTACTTATATTACATGTATTATAAAAATGATATGAGATAAAGAAGGTCACTGTATAATGAGAAAATGGTCAATGCTTTAATAAGATAATAACAATTGTAAATATTTTGTGCATAACGTTGGAATACCTGAATATATATAAGGCAGAAACTGACAAAGCTCAAAGGAGAAATCGACAGTAATGCAATGGATGGATCATCCAGAAAACCAATCAGGAAACAGTATACCTAAAAAACATTTACAGACCAAACAGACCTAACACATACATAGAACATTCTCTTCAACAACGGCAGAACAGATATTTTTATCAAGCTGGCAGGAAATACTTTTTAGAACAGACCATAAACTTTGCCACAAAACAAGTCTTAGCAAACTCAGGAAGACTGAAATTACACCAAATATCTTTTTTTACTACAATGGCATGAAATTAAAAATAAATCCCAACAGGAAAGCTGGAAAACTCATGACCATATGCAAATTAAATAACACTCTCCTTAAAACCATTTGATCAATTGATAGTTAAAGGGGAAATAGAAAAGGTTTTTTTTTTATTTTTTATTTTTTTGAGACAAAAATGAAAGTACAACATACCAGAACTTGTGGGCTATAATAAAAGCAATTCTAATAGGGAAGTGTACAGCAATAAACATCTACATTAAGAACCAAAAAAAGATCCTAAATAAGTAACCTAACTCTCTAAGCCTTAAGGAACCAGAAAAAGTGGAACTGAGTCCAAAATTAGAAGAAATAAAAATGAAAGTAAACATAAATGAAATAGAGAATAGAAAAACAAGAGGAATAGCCAAAGTAAGAGCTGGTTCTTTGAAAAGATAAATAAACCCTTAGGCAAACCCTTAGGTACACTAACAAAGAAAAAGGCAAATCAATAAAATTATAAATTTAAAAAAGTACATTACAAGTTATACTGCAGAAATACAAAGATCTTAACAATATACCAATATACTACACAACATAGAATAAATGAAAAGAATTATCTGAAAAGCACAACTAACCAAGAATCAATCAGGAAAAATTAGAAAATGTAACTAGACCATTTACTAGTTAGATGATTGAATAAGTAATCAAAAATGCCCCAAGGGGGAATAAACATTGTTAAAATGACCATAGTACCCATACCAATCTACAGATTTAATAAAATCTCCATCTACCAACAGCACTTTTCACAGACCTACATAATCCTAAAATTTTTATGGACCCACAAAAGACCCCAAAGAGCCAAAGTAATCTTGAAAAAGAAAAACAAAACTGGAAGTAGCACAATCCCAGATTTCCAGTTATATTGTAAAGCTGTAGTAATAAAAATCATATAGTACTGGCACAAAAATAGGCATACGGATCAATAGAACAGAACAGAGAGCCCAGAAATAAGCCCATAGTTATAATGTTAATTAATCTACAACAAAGGAGGCAGGAATATGCAATGGGAAAAAGTCTCTTAACCAAAAGGTACTGGGAAAACTTGACAGGTACAAGCAAATGAATGAAATTGGACCTACACCATACACAAAAATAAACTCAAAATGGACTAAGGACCTAATTGGGAGACTTGAAACCATAAAAATCCCAGAAGACAACATATCTGATATCAGCCACAGAAACATTTTTCTAGATATGTCTCTAAAGCAAGAGAAATAAGAACAAAAATAAATTATTGCAACTACATCAAAATAAAAACTTTTGCATAGCAAAGGAAACTATCAACAAAAGACAACCTACTGAATGAGAGAAGATATTTACAAATGACATATCTGATAAGGGATATCCAAAATATATAAAGAACTTCTACACTGAATGCCAAAAAAAAAAAAAAACAATCCAATTTAAAAATGGGCAGAAGACATGAACAAACATTTCTCCCAAGATGATATGCAGATGGCCAACAGACACATGAAAAGATGCTCAACATCACTCACCATCAGGGAAATGCAAATCAAAACTGCAATGAGATATTACCTCACATGGGTCAGAATGGCTAAAATTAACAACACAGGAAACAGATGTTGGCAAGTATATGAAGAAAAAGGAACCTTTGTGCATTAATGGGGGGAATGCAAACTAAAGTGCATCCATTGTGGTAAACAACTTGGGATTTCCTCACAAAATTAAATATAGAAGTTCTATATGATCCAGTAATTCCACTGCTGGGTATTTATCCAAAGAGTATGAAAACACTAATTTGAAAGATACATGCATCCCTATGTTTACTGAAATATTATTTTTAATAGCCAAATTATTGAAGCAGTTCAAGCATCCATCAACAGGTGAAAGGATAAGAAGAGGTGGTGGGGATCCCCGTGTGGCTCAGCGGTTTAGCGCCGCCTTTGGCCCAGGGCATGATCCTGGGGTCCCATCGAGTACCACATTGGGCTCCCTGAATGGAGCCTGCTTCTCCCTCTGCCTGTGTTGCTGTGTCTCTGCCCCCCCCCCCATAAATAAAATCTTAAAAAAAGAAGAGATGGTGGACACACACACACACACACACACACACACTAGAATATTACCCAGCCATTAAAAAAAAGAAGAAGAAGAAAGAAATCTTGCCATTTGCAACAACATGGAATGAGGGTATAATGCTAAATGAAATAAGTCAGAGAAAGGCAAATCCCATATGATTTCACTCACATGTGGAATTTAAGAAATAAAACAAAAAAGACATACCTAAAACAGACTTTTAAATATAGAAAACAAACTGGTGGTTGACAGAGGGGAGGTATGTGGGAAGATATGAGAAATGAGTGAAGGGGATTAAGAGTACATTCATTATGATGAGCACTAAGTAATGTATAGAATTCCTGAATCACTTTATTGTATACTTGAAACTAATATAACACTGTATGTTAACTATAGTGGAATTTTTAAAATAAATAATTTTTTAAAGTTGCAACCTCCCTCCCCACATGGGTATCTCCCTATTATCATTACCTGATTAGTTTTTCTCCATACTGTAAACATTTTACTTATTTAATAGTCTACATTCCACTTCTTAAATTTTTTTTTAAGATTTTATTTATTTATTCATGAGAGACACACACACAGAGAGGCAGAAAAACAGGAAGAGAGAGAAGCAGGCTCCATGCAGGAAGCCCAAGGTGGGACTCAATCCCAGGACTCCAGGATCATGCCCTGAGCCAAAGGCAGATGCTCAACTGCTGAGCCATCCAGGCATCCCTCCACTTCTTAAACATAAACTCACCTAGGGCAAAGACTTTTTGTCATTTTGTTCAATGCTCATTCCTGGCATATAAAAAGTGCTCAATAAATATATGTTGAGTAAAAAAAAAAAAAATGTCCCAGAGAAGAAAAGTCCAGGACCAGATGGATTCACTATGAATTTTACCAAACATTTAAATTAAGATTTAAAACCAATACTTATCAAATTCTCCGTAAAATTAATAATGAAGGAACACTCTCAAATTCATTTTAGGAGGCTAGCATTATCCTGATAACAAAATCAGAAAAGAATGCTACTAGAAAGAAAAGGAAACAACAGGCCAATATCCTAATGATTATAGATGCAAAAATTCTCAACAAAGTACTAACAAAAAATTCAGTAGCCTATGGAGCGACTGGGTGGCTCAGTCAGTTAAGCATCAGGCTTCAGCTCAGGTCATGATCTCAGGGTTCTGAAATTGAGCCCTGCATCAGGCTCCTCTGCCCCTCACTTGGTTTGTGCTTTCTCTCTTACTCTCTCAAGTAAAATCTTTAAAAAAAATTCAGCAGCCTATTAAAAGAATCATTAAAAGGATAATTCACCATATTCAAGTGGGATTTATCCCTGGGATGAAAGGATGGTTCAAAATATGGAAATCGATCAATGTGATACATCACATTAATAGAATGAAGAAAAGAATTCTATGATCATCTCAATAGACACAGAAAAAGCATTTGACAAAATCCAACATTCATGAAAAAACAGTTAACGAAGTAAGTATGGAAGTAACATACCTCAATATAATAAAGGCCATATATGCCAAGCCCATAGCTGGTATCATACTCAATGGTGAAAGGTTGAAAGCTTTTCTTCCAAGATCAGCAACAAGATAAGGTGCCCACTCTCATCACTCCTATGCAATATAGAAATAAAACTCCTAGCTAGAGCAATCAGTAACTAGCTAACTAAATAAATGCCATCAGAATTTTTTAAAAAATGTATGGTCTCTGTTTGAAGATGACATGTTTTTATATATAGAAAATCCTAAAAACTCAACCAAAAGCCTATTACACCAACCAACAAATGCAATAAAGTTACAGGACACAAAATCAGCATACAAAAGCCAAAAGAATTTCTACATAGCAACAGCAGATTTTCTGAAAAGAAACTTATCCCATTTTACAATTGCATCAAAAACAGTAACATACTTAGGAATAAGTTTAACTGAGAAAGTGAAAGATATCTACCCTGAAAACTAGAAGGCATTGATAAAAGCAATCCAGGAAGACACAAACTGTGGATTAAAAAATATTAATACTATTAAAATGTCAATACTACCAAAAGCCATCTATAAAGTCAATGAAATCCCTATCAAGATTCCAATGGCTTTTTTTCCCAGAAGGAAAACACTCCTAAAATTTATATGGAACCAAAAGAGATCTCAAATAGGCAAAGAAATCCCGAGAAAAAAAGAACAAAGCAGGAGGCATCACTCTTCCTGATTTCCAGCCATACTATAAAGTTCTAGTTACCAAAACACTATGGTACTGGCACAAAAATAGACAAGAGATCAATGGAAAGAATAGAAACCCAAAAAATAGACCCAAACACATAAAGTCAACAAATATTTGACAGGGAAAACACATAAAGTCAACAAATATTTGACAGGGAAGACAAGAATACTGTATGAAGAAAAGACAATCTCTTCAATAAATGATGCTGGGGTAACTAAATATTCACATGTAAAAGAATGGAATTGGACCCATATCTTACACCACTTATAAATATTAACCGAAAATGGATTAAGACTTAAGTGTGAGACATGAAATTCCAAAAATAAAGCATAGGACCAAATTTCCTTAACATGGGTCTTGGGGATCATTTTTTTGATACAACATCTAATGCAAAAGCAACAAAGTCAAAAATAAATAATGTAGTATGACTACACTAAAAATCTTTTGCACTCTAAAGAAACTATCCACAAAGTGAAAAGACTACCTTCAAACTGGTAAAAAAGCATGTATAAACCATTTATCTTCTAAGGGATCACTATACAAAACATAACTCATGAAATTCAATAGCAAAAACCAAATAAGTCCATTAAGAAATGGCAAAGAACATGAATAGACATTTCTCCTAAGAAGATATATAAAGGGCCAACTAGCACATGGTAAAAGACATTCAACAGGGATGCCTGGGTGGCTCAGGGGTTAAGGGTCTGCCCTTGGCTCAGGGCATGATCCCAGGATCCTGGGAGTCAGTCCCACATTAGGCTCCCTGCAAGGAGCCTGCTTCTGTCTCTGCCTCTGTGTGTCTCTTATGAATAAAAAAATAAAATCTTAAAAAAAAGACATTAACATCACTAGTCATTAGGGAAATTAAAGCTACAATATCCCTTCACACCTGTTAGAATCGCTACTATGCAATTGATAAATTATTGAATGCTGTATCCGAAGCTAAGTATGTACTACATGTTGGCTAATTCAATTTAAATTTTTTAAAAAAGAAAAAGGGTTGCCTACATGAAGCAAAAAAGAAAAAGAGTGGGTTCTACCAAAAGAGAACAATTATTGGCATGCAGCCAATATGGAAAACAGCATGGAGAATCAAAAAAAAAAAAAAACTAAAAAAATAAGATATAGTTAGGACCTAGCAATTCCACCTCTGAGAATATACTGAAGGAAACAAAAACACTAATGCAAAAAGATACCTGCACCCCCATTGTCACAGCAGCATTATTTACAAAAGCCAAGACATGGAAACAACCTAAGTGTCCATCAGTAAGTTAATGAATAAAGAAGTAGTGGTATGCATACACATATACACATTTCTCTTCTGAATAGCTCCTACAATGTTTGGCTTTGTTAGCAGATAGCACAAGTCAGATGCCACAAAACACAGTGTGTAGGAAGCTTCTCCTTTTGGTTCCAGTGCACTTATTGGTTTTCTTTTTCTTTCTTTTTTTTTTTTTTTTTTTTTGCTTGTTTGCTTTGGCCCTGTGACTGCCAGCAATTTAAAGCAACCCAGTTACAGTCCTCCTTCAGTGAGTTTTACAGGCATCCTGATGGATAATTTCTCCCTTACCCTACCAGCCACTAACCAAATCTAGGTCACAATATCCCAGCAAATTTTTCTACCTTCCAATGGGTCCCAGTAACACACCCTCTCCAATAAAGTCTAAACCTCATTGTTTGGATATGGGGAGGGGGGTGCTCTCATCCAAAATGATGCCTCCCTTGGACTGTCTCAGCACCAGAAGTAGTAAGTTGCCCCTCACATCTGTCATTCCTCTCTTCCTATTGTTCTTTTGTTTCTCATTGTACATAACTACTCCTTAAAATTACATAGTTATTCTTTTTATTACATTTTCCTTGTTCACATTTCTAGTGTGGTTTCTGTCTCCTGAATGGACACTAACTGTTAAGAAAGTCTATAAAGTGATGCTAATAATAGTGACCCCTTAGATTGGTTTTCATGATTATAGGAGTTATATGGATAAAGTTCTTTTTTTTAAATAAGATTTCATTTATTTATTTATTCATGAGAGACACACAGAGAGAGAGGCAGGGACACAGGCAGAAGGAGAAGCAGGCTCCATGCAGGAAGCCCGATGTGGGACTTGATCCCGGAACTCCAGGATCATGCCCTATGCCGAAGGCAGGCTCTAAACTGCTGAGCTACCCAGGCATCCCTAGATAAAGTTCTTAAGCCATGTAGATTGGTAATAGTCTTAATCTATTCAGAGACAGGTGTGCAACTGGTAATCCCTGGCAAAACTTTCAATAGATAATTCTTGTAACAAAAACAAAAAAATTTAAGAAATTCCTTTTTTTTTTAATTTTTTTATTTATTTATGATAGGCACACAGTGAGAGAGAGAGAGAGGCAGAGACATAGGCAGAGGGAGAAGCAGGCTCCATGCACCGGGAGCCTGATGTGGGATTCGATCCCGAGTCTCCAGGATTGCGCCCTGGGCCAAAGGCAGGCGCCAAACCGCTGTGCCACCCAGGGATCCCAATTTAAGAAATTCCTGCTGAGAAATTATCTACCTTCTTTTTTTTAAAAAAATTATTTACCTTCTAAAGAACACATTCTCCAATCCTTAGAGTTGTAACAGCACCTTGTTTACACCTCTATTCTTTTTTAAAATTTTTATTTATTTATTAGAGAGAGAGAGAGAGAGAGAGAGAGAGAGAGAGAGGCAGAGACGAGGGAGAAGCAGGCTCCATGCTGGGAGCCCGACGCGGGACTCGATCCCGGGACTCCAGGATCGCATCCTGGGCTTAAGGCAGGCGTGAAACCGCTGAGCCACCCAGGGATCCCCCACCTCTATTCTAATTACAGTACAACCCTACTATATACAAACTATTTCTTACTCAAAGGACTCAGCTTCTTGAGGAAAATCATCACATTTTATTCTTTACTGAATCTCTTGGTATAGAATAGATGCTCATGTAGGTTTGTGATGAGTCAGAGTACAGCTACCTTTGCCAACATATCACAACCCAACAATGTCCCTGATTTTTCTCAACTCTCTTTTTTAAAATATTTTATTTAGTCACGAGAGAGAGAGAAAGAGAGAGAGAGAGAAAGGCAGAGAGAGAGGCAGAGGGAGAAGCAGGCTCAATGTGGGGCTCGATCCCAGGACCCTGGGATCACCATCCAAGCCGAAGGCAGATGCCTAAACAACTGAGCTACCCAGGCACCCTTTTTCTCATCGCTCTGATCTACATTCTGCATGGATTGCTGAAAGAGTCTTTCCAACAGTATGCTCCACCAAACTTCATAAAAATAACCATGCCCCTATATTATCTTGACTCAAAACTACTTGAGTTTCATTTCAGGTATGGGTAGATCAATAAAATGTGATATTCCTATAACCTTCCCTCTTGCCTGACTTAAAGATCTTCAACAGGAATTAAATAATTTTGCAAAAACATTGTCCACCAACACCATCCCCTCCTTTTACTTAATAATTTTCAAGGGACCGTAGGATAACTTTAGAGTCATATAAGTATAATGCAGAAAGAATGGATGCACTGCCTTCAGAAAGGAAAAACTTAAAAGAGACCTTTAAAGATTTGAAAACATAGAACCAAGCAAGATCTATAGTTTTATGACCAACTTATTTATTGGTACACTATAGTTTGAAAGAATATTCTTCAGTATTATATAGTCTTCTGCCATTAATTTCACTTGAATAGCAATTGTTTAGAGTAAGAGCTAGCATTCTTATATATACGAAAAAAAATCAGTGAAGGAATTTTTATACTATACCCTTGTTCTTGTCTTCTGAGTTCTATCTTGCATTTATTTCAAATTCTATACTCCAACACAGCAAAACCAAAAGTTAAAGAGGTGTTTTCATTTTTTGCTACTGTTTTAAAGCTAATCTGGTTTGCTTTCAAGTGCAAGTCATTTTAGTTTTATAAAGGTCTCCATTCTGGCTGACTTCATTAAATATTCACTTGAGTAGTGTGCACTTTACATTCAGAGAGTAAATATGACAGTATTCCCCTCTTGTCTGTGGTTTTGTTCTCTGTGGTTTCAGTTACCCAAGGTCAACCGCACTGCAGGAAGCAGATGATCTTTTTTCTGATGTATGGTCAAAAGGTCAATAGTAGGTTGCCTTTTGTTTTGATTGTTTCCTCTGCTGTGCAAAAACTTTTTATTTTCATATATTCCCAATACTTTATTTTTGCTTTTATCTCCCTTGTCTCAGAAGACTATCTAGAAAAAAATGTTTTGGCTTATGTCAGAGATGTAAGAAAGCCTGTGCTCTTTTCTAGGATTTTTATGGTTTCAGGTCTCACATTTATGTCTTTAATTCATTTTGAGTTTATTTCTGCGTTTTCTATTGGTCATTGGTCATTGTGTCTATTTTTGTGCCAGTACCATACGGTTTTGACTCCTACAGCTTTGTAATAGAACTTGAAGTCCAGAATGTCATTGTGATGCTTTCAGCTTTTGTTTTAAAAATTGCTTTGACCATTTGGAGTCTTTTGTGATTCCATATATATTTTAGAATTTTTTTTATTTCTATGAAAAACGCTCTTGGCATTTTCATAGGGACTGTATTAAATCTGTAGATTGTTTTGGATAGTATAGATATTTCAACAATATTTGTTCTTCCAATCCATGGGCAAAGAATATTTTTCCATTTATTTGTGTTGTATTCAATTTCTTTCACCAGTGTTTTATAGTTTTGAGAAGGACAGGCCCTTCAACTGTTTGGTTAAGTTTATTCCCTGGTATCTTATTATATTAGGTGCAATCTATTGAATGGGAAAAGATATTTGTAAATGGTTTATCTGAAAAAGATTTAATATCCAAAACATATAAACAACTTATACTCCACACCAAAAAATAAAGCCAAGTAATCCAATTTAAAAATGGACAGGGAAAAAAAATGGGCAGGAGACATGAACAGACATTTCTCCAAAGGCAGCATCCAGATGGCCAATAGGTACATAAAAAATGCTGAACATCTTTCATCATCAAGGAAGTACAAATCAAAACTATAAGATACTACCTCATATTTGCCAGAGTATCTAAAATCAAAAACACAGGAAACAAATATTGGCAAGGATGTGGAAAAAAAAGAAAGGAACCCTTGTACATGGTTGGTAGGAATGCAAACTGGTGCAGCTACTGTGGAAAACAGTACGAAACTTCTTCAAAAAGCTAAAAATAGAACTACCCTATGATCCAGTAATCCCACTACTCAGTAGTCATCCAAAGAACACAAATATAAAAAGAGAGATGTGCCCATATGTTTGTAGCAGAATTATTACAAATAGCCAAACTTCCATAGTCAAACTATGGAAAACAGCCCAATATCCATTGACTAATGAGTAGATAAAGAAGATGTGGTATAAGATAAACTCAAAGATAAACTAAAAATGGATGAAAGATCTAAATATGAGACAAGAATCCATCAAAATCCTAGAGGAGAACACAGGCAATACCCTTTTTGAACTTGGCCACAGCAACTTCTTACAAGATACATGTAATGAAGGCAAAGGAAACAAAAACAAAAATGAATTACTGGGACTTCATCAAGATAAAAAGTTTCTGCACAGCAAAAGAAACAGTCAACAAAACTAAAAGACAACCTACAGAATGGGAGAAGATATTTGCAAATGACCTATCAGACAAAGGGCTAGTATTCAAGATCTATAAAGAACTTATTAAACTCAACAGCAAAGAAACAAACAATCCAATCATGAAATGTGCAAAAGACATGAACAGAAATTTCACCAAAAAGACATAGACATGGCCAACAAGCACATGAGAGAATGCTCTGCATCACTTGTCATCAGGGAAATACAAATCAGAACCACAATAAGATACCACCTCACACCAGTGAGAATGGGGAAAATTAACAAGGCAGGAAACTACAAATGTTGGAGAGGATGTGGAGACAGGGGAACCCTCTTGCACTGTTGGTGGGAATTTGAACTGGTGCAGCCACTCTGGAAACTGTGTGGAGGTTCCTCAAAGAGTTAAAAATAGACCTGCCCTGGGATCCCTGGGTGGCGCAGCGGTTTGGCGCCTGCCTTTGGCCCAGGGCGCGATCCTGGAGACCCGGGATTGAATCCCACGTCAGGCTCCCGGTGCATGGAGCCTGCTTCTCCCTCTGCCTGTGTCTCTGCCTCTCTCTCTCTCTCTCTCTCTCTCTCTCTCTCTCTCTCTCTCTGTGACTATCATAAATAAATAAAAATTAAAAAAAAATCATTAAAAAAAAAAAAATAGACCTGCCCTATGACGGGGCAATTGTATTGCTGGGGATTTACCCCAAAGATACAGATGCAGTGAAACTCTGGGACACCTACACCCCAATATTTATAGCAGCAATGTACACAACAGCCAAACTATGGAAGGAGCCTCAGTGTCCATCGAAAGATGGATAAAGAAGCTGTGGTCTATGTATACAATGGAATTTTACCAGCCATTAGAAATGACAAATACCCACCATTTGCTTCAATGTGGAGAGAACTGGAGGGTATTATACTGAGTGAAGTAAGTCAATCAGAGAAGGACAAACATTATATGGTCTCATTCATTTGGGGAATATAAAAAATAGTGAAAGGGAATAAAGGGGAAAGGAGAGGAAATTAGTGGGAAATATCAGCGTGGGAGACAGAACATGAGAGACCCCTAACTCTCTGTTTGTTTTTGGGAAACAAACAAGGGGTAGTGGAAAGGGAAGGTGGGCAGGGGGATGGGGTGACTAGTGACAGGCACTGAGGGGGGCACTTGACGGGATGGGCACTGGGTGTTATGCTATATGTTGGCAAATTGAACTCCAATAAAAAAAAAATTTAAAAAGAAGATGTGGTATAGATATACAGGTGAATACTATTCAGCCATAAAAAACAATAAAAACTCACCACTTCTAATAAAATGGATAAAGCTAGAGATCATAATGCTAAGCAAAATAAGTCAGAGAAAAAGAAATACCATAGATGTCACTCATCTGTGGGATTTAAGAAATAAAACAAATGAGCAAAGGGAAAAAGAGAGAAAAACCAAGAAACAGACTCTTAACTCCAGAGAACAGACTGATGGTTACAGGTCACCAGGTGGGAATAAATGAAACACGTGATGGGGAATAAGGAGAGCACTTGTTCTAATGAGGAATGGGTGTTGGTGTCACATGCAACTGTTGAATCACTATATTATAAACCTGAAACTAATATAACACTGTATGTTAACTATGTCAGAATTAATTTTTTTAAAACTCAATAGTAGGCTAACTGTACATCATAAGGACTACATTGCTCACCTCACTGCATCTCATCAAGTAAGCATTTTATCAACTCACATCATCACAAGGGTAATTATAGTAAAATATTTTGAGAAAGAGACTACATTCACATAACTTACATAGCAGTACACTGTTATAATTGTTCTACTATTGTTAATCTTCTACTGTTCCTAACTTACAAATTAAGTTTTATCATAGATATGTACATATAGGAAAAAAACATAGCATACATACATATCTGTGGTTTCAGGCATCCGTGGGGGTCTCGGAATGTATCCCCTTGGATAAGAGGGACGGGAAACCACTGCACACACAAATCTCAGCCAAATGACAAAGTAGTAACATGACTAAGTGATTAAAGTACTGGCTCACCACAACTGGCTTCATCTGTCCATTTGGGATGTCAGATGGAAAAATCACAGAATTTGCTGGATGAAATGTAGCCTGTATCCTCACATAATACAAATCCAACTTCAAAATTAAGAGATGGAGATGACAAAACATACTCTTCTCCTTCAATAAATAAATGGAATACATAATTATTTTATGAGCACTAGTTTTTAAATATGCTAAGGACACAGAAGTTAGATAATAAAAAGGCAGAGTTAGAGTATAGTTTTCTGTTTTCATTCCATGTTGCTTCAAATGTATAGGGAAGGCTCTAGGATTGCTCTGAAGTGTGACAGCCATTTGCATGCCGATTAAAGCCTTCAAAGGCTTTAATTAAACACAAGGTCTAGATTAATCTCTGGCCATTCTGCCCCGCATATAAAACATAATTTAATACCAGTGGGATTTGCCTTATTTTTTAATGCCTATTTCAATCGCATCCCTGAACTTCTGCTGGGTAATACTAAACTCCACAAAAAAGATCTTATGATTATCTATTGGAAAATTTTGCAAAAACAGTAAGAAAGGTTTTCTTTTGTCCTCATGTACAACAGTTGGCCTTTCAGGATAAATTCCTATACTTTTGATCTAATTAGAATTATACTCTAACCAGCGAAGACAGTGTTCAAATTGAAGCACACAAAAATTGAGTTTTGATTTAACTTCTGAAAAGAATTCTCTGTGAGATCATGCACTCTCAGAGACTTCTGCTAAGGTTAATTTTGGTGATAATTTAAAACTTTTAACCACTCTCTTGCCTCCAGTTACATTCTATTCGATGTCAACTTTCTATTATTCCAATTCTGGTGATGTGGTATTTGATTAGAGAAGGAAAATGTTTAATTAAGAAACAGAAATAAGGTAATGCTGGTTAACCCTCAAAGCTCACTAGTCATTAAATCTCTTGTTCTACATCCCTCCATTCTTCAATGTCTATCAGAACCAAATACATACACATAGGTTAGAAAGGTTTATTATAAGTTCAGAACACACATTCTGAATAAACACACAGCACCATACAAAGTTAGTACAAAGAATTATACAATCTCAACAATGAAAGAAGTCTTGAGTAAAGGATTACTAATTAAAAGTTCTTTAATCTAGTTCCCAATCCAGACTTTTATCTCCTATATTATCATTGATCACTGCCTTAAGCTCAGGTAATAATTCAACTTCTCCACTTACTAAATATCATTTAATGAAACATAACTTCAGAAGATACAACGTGCCTAACTTCTAAATGAAAATAATGTTCATGTATATGGATAAAGGAAAATAAAGTATGAGCATTTTCAGGCAAAATGTTTAATGTTGTCTATCCACTAACAGACTCTGGGATAGGAGTGATCAAAGAGAAACATCAATCAGTGTTAAAATGACAAAGTAACTGCAGGCACAATGCATACTGTTTCAATTCATTCTCAGAACCTAAATAATGGATAGACTTTCAAAAATGCCTACTTGACTTTTTGGGATTCATTTTTATGACAATCATTCTGCCCCTTAATTGAAATGCTCTACAAAATATTTAGTCAAAGAATTAGACAAATTCCGTTTATTACTTGAAAATATTATGTTCTTAATTTAAACAGAATTTCAGGATCAAGACAAATTTTTGGCTGGCCTTAAGTCACTTTTCCAAACACAGTAAGTTTTTTTTTTTTTTAACTCCTAGGTGGTTCTGAAATATGAATTTCATTATATACTCATTCGAAGTGCCAAACAAAATTAAAATACAATTAAATTTTATAGAAGTGTTTTTAAATTATGTAAAATAATTAAAAATACTTTCATAATTTTTATAACTAAAAAAAAAGTGTGTAAATTTTAGCCACAAGCACAGAATATTATTGGAAGTGTCTCTAAGGCCTAGGCTGATATAGCATATAGATACTCTAGTAATATGTTTTAGTCTTTGAGAATATGTGATATAACCTACTTCCTGGTATTCACTCTAGTAATATGTTTTAGTTTTTGAGGATATGTGATATAACCTACATCCTGGTATTCACTATTAGTAAGCTATATTACTGAAGGACTCTAATATGTTTTAAATTTTGGTAGCAGGAGGAAGTAATTATTTCAATGTTTAAAACTTCAGTGAACACTAGAAAAAAACTTACCTTTCTTTAGTATGCTGGTATCTGGAAGTGATTTATCAGAAATTTCACATTCCTGGGTCATACTAATGTCATCTAGAGCAACAGTAGCATTTGATGATAAAACAGTAGCTTCTAAAATCAACTACAATTACAGAAAAACAAATTATTAAAAATATACCATAAATGTCTTACAATCATATGTCTTTGTTTAAAGAAGCTTATTTGCATTTGTCCCACCTTCCTAATTTTAGAAAACTGTTTTGACCAGAACGTTCAAATTATAAATTTATAAAGTCATAACAGCTTTGACAGAATCTTATGTAACCTTAATGTCTTAGGTAACCTTGTTTCCATTAAAAGTTGAAACATTCATCACTCCTGAAGGGTTGCCTTCCCATTGGAGCTATTAAGAGCCGTATGCATTTAAAATGAGCTCTTTGGGGTAATCAACTGTGTGGTTTACAACTCAATTTAATTGAGATATGAATTCATTTGTAATGGGTCTGCTGGAGGCAATGATTCATTTTAATATCAGAATATTTAAATACTAATATATATTATATATACATATGCGGATATCTACTTAGTGAAGTAAAACAGAATCAATAACCACGTACAGTGGTTAATAATATTCATAAGTTAAAGCACTCAGGCATCTATTTCAGTTTAATTTATTCTAACACTCTGAATAATGACTGATCTAATTTGTTTTCTTTCTTGTTAATCACATTATTATGTTGTTAATCTACCACTTTAAAAAAGAGAGAGAAAAATTATATCTGGAGTCTTAAAGATATGTAGCAGGACCATTAGTCCGGGACACAGTAGGTGGTACATCTCCATCTTACCAGAGAGGACCTCACATCCCAAAGATCTTACAATTTACTTGGTATGATGCATTAACAACTAAACCACAGCAGAATTGCTATACAAAAAGATATGTATAGGATACCAGGAGAAGAGAAGAAAAACACTTCACTACTTTTGCTGAGAATGTGAGGTAAAATTTGAAAAGAAGTTGGTAAAATACTAATTACCTAACAACCAATGATTATCTAATATACCTCCTCAGTTATAATTGCTGTTTCAGATTCTGTTAGAGAAACTGGCAACATCACAAGCAAAAACAATGAGAGGTTATAATGTATGGTACATTTAGAACACTTTGGAGGTTATAGGATGATGGGTTTGGAGACGAGCTATCCCCAAATATGACACACCATGGTATAATGAATATTTCAAGCTGAAGGAATTTAAGACACAGTATGTCCAGGATGGACTTTCAGATTTTTTCCGCTGCAGTGGATCATAATGCCCTCATGTGAGAGGTGTTCTCTGTATAACTGGAGAAAGGAAGCATCCTTATTTTGGAAGATGAAAGGACACATAAGCAGAGGAAGCCGAATTTTAGCCTGGCTAAGTTTCTCCCAGTTTATTACACTTAGCTTATACACTTTGATCCATCATATCTTTCCATGACTGTCCACTCTTCTTCAAACCTTGCATAAAAAGGCTTAGAATTAACAATTTCTTTATTAACTGGTCTTTTTGTCCTTATTAAGGCTCCAGCGTCATGTAAGACATTAAATAATTTTGTATGCTTTCTCCTTCAATCTCCTTTGTTAGTTTAATTTTCAGACCCAGCCAGGAACCACGAAAGGTCCAGGGAAAATGTTTTCCTCCTATACCTAGGAATATAGGATTTTAAGAGGACAATAAATTAAGTAATAGATGGAACTGATTGTAAGAAATGGTGCAGCCCAATTAGAGGGCAATTTGATGTTATTTATTAAGAAGAAAAATAGCACAAAGTACAAAAATTAACCCCACTTCTCAGCATTTAGTCTAAAGAGACACTCATAGACATGTACATGAAGGCCTGTTCAGGAATGTTTACCTCAATGTTGGTTTTGAGAGTAAATAAATGGAAACAATTTAAAGGTGAATCATAAATAAATAAATAAATAAATAAATAAATAAATAAATAATAAATAAATAAATAAATAAATAAATAAATAAATAGTTATACAGACCATGGATAACCATTCCAGTTAAAAAAATACTGTCTCTATGTGCTAATATGGAAAGAACCTCAACATGTGTTTCTAAGTGAAAAATTACAGAAAAAAAAGTTTATGATAGCATACTACTTAGGCTAAAAACATAATGGCTTAGATTACTAGATACAGTGGTTCATACATATACATCACATAAATAGAATAGGGTCTAGAAGTAAAAATGAACTAATGTCTACACTAACCTCAAGATAAAGACATAATAAGAGGTGAAGGAGGCCAGGAGAGACCATTGCCTTTATCTGCAATTTCTGGTACTTTGTAATGAGATGTCTATAATTTTAAGATTTTTAAAATTCTGTTTTGAACTGTTTTTTGGTAGAGTCTTAACCAACTAAGAAATCTGGCCTTCATACATAAGGCAGGAAACAGTTTTTAAAAAAGGATTTTGATAAAATATCCACAGGCATTGCTACTGAAAAATATATTATGCCTAAACCATTAAGTTATTGTAATTTATTTTGGACAGCTTTAATTTTGAAAGATTTTTCCTTATTACTAGAACTCATCCCAGACTGAAATCAATTAAAATTCAGATACTTAATTCTTCAAACTCATTAGACAAGCCTTTATTGACCATTGTATTTTAAGCCCTGCACAGCTTTTAAAAAGTGAGGACCAAGAATGTTTGGGGCACTTCTCTGTGCCTCTAGAGAGGTATATGGAGTAGGTGGGACTCTACAAGTTGAAATAGAACTGTGGAATAGGTCTATAAAATATGGTTATATCATTTTGTCTGAAAGAAAGCACCAGACTTGTAGATATTCACATTAAAATGTTAAAATAAAACTACTTCCAAAGCCAAATAAAAATATGAGGTCATCTAACCTCTGCTTGTTTACTTCTTTACAATTAAACACAGAACTCTAAAATGAGAAATTCTAATTCTACCATGAATTGAAATCTTCCAAATTTAAAAAAGAATAAAAACAACTTATATCTGTAAATATACCATTTGATGATTCCAAAATCTTTTTGGCTATTTGTTTTTTATTGCTTATTTCAACTAAGCCAATCTTTTGATTTGTGACCAAAGGCAGTTTTCCCTTGGGAAATACAGGACCAATTAATAATCAGTGAGAAAGAGTTCATGCAGAAGAAATGTTTCAACCATGTGTATTTCAGTTACAAATGAAGGAAAAGTGAAAAACCTCATTTTTTAAGATTCTTAAGGAAATCTGGGAATTTAAATTCCAAGTTATATGCAGAGGGCTCTCCCTTCTAAAACTCCTTTTAAGGATCTTGCTGATAATTTGTTTTATTCAGTGATAATATAGTACTTCCTGAAAGAGCAAATTCATGCCTTGTTTTTGTTTTCAGGAACCAAACAACTTATAAATGTTGCTTACAATCAAATGATAATACTTTTTTTTTTTAATATATATATCTGAAAAACCAAGGTAAGCATTTCCAGAGAAATACTCAATTAGCATATTTAAGATTTTGGTTCTTTGATATCTCTTTTTTTTTTTTAAGGAATAACAAGAAAATATGTGAATCTAAGAGGCAATGGAGAAAGTAGGAATAAGAAAAACTGAAATATAGGGATGCCTGGGTGGCTCAGCAGTTGACTGCCTGCCTTCACCTCAGGATCCTGGGATCAAGTCCCATACTGGGCTCCCCTCAGGAAGCCTGCTTCTCCTTCTGCCTGTGTCTCTGCCTCTGTGTGTCTCTCACGAATAAATAAATATTTTTTTAAAAAAAGAAAAACTGGAATATATTAATTTTTGAATGATGGTGTCAATAATAAGAGCAACCACAAACTTATTTAAAGCTTACTGCAAACCAAACATATTCACTTGTTTAAACCCTGTGAAGATGGTATTATTTTCATCCATTTTAAAGCAAAAGAAACAAAAGCTCCAAAGGTGAAGTAATTGGTTGAAGGTCATGTATTTAATAAGAAAAATATGTAACCTGAACCATTAATGATTAGGCTATACTGCACTGCTAGAATAAAATAAAAAAATAAATAACTAGTCATTAGTAGATGCTGCAGAACAAAGCTGTCTGCTGTAACAATATTCAATGCAGTCCTAAATAAAGAAGGCTGAGGACATTGTAACTTTATAGACTAGACCAGTTTTTACTATTGTATTATAAATCTTACCCTTCACTGAATCTTCAAATAATGTCAGGAAATTATTATTGATTTATATCATGGACTGATAAAGAATGAACATGGTATCAATCATTGTGGAAAATCTCACAAAAGGGTCATTTCAAAATGAAGTCTAAAATATGATACAATTATGTATTAATAGGAAACTCAAGAAAAGTAGATCAGCTGGAAATCAATGGACAGTACTCAGAGAAAGAACCACCTTTAAATATTAAAACTAAGAGCAGTTAAGGGAAAAAGAAATTGTAAATGAAGTGAATATATTTCTGTAAAAGCTCAAAATATCCAATGAGCAGACCAAGTTAAAACAGATGGAAAATAATACTATTAACCATTTGACTTATAGCCTTCCAATAAAAAAAAAATATAAGAAAGGGAGAGATACTGAAATGGTGTTAATTTGCTGTTCTTGGGATGCCTGGGTGGCTCAGTGATTTAGCATCTGCCTTTGACTCAGGGTGTGATCCCGGAGTCCCAGGATCGAGTTCTGCATCAGGTTCCCCACAGGGAGCCTGCTTCTCCCTCTGCCTGTGTCTCTGCCTCTCTGTGTGTCTCTCATGAATAAATAAACAAAATATTTTTTAAGAATTTTGTTGTTCTTATAAAGAACAAGCCTTACCCTTTTCCAGCAGGAAGAATAAAAGCCCTACCTAAGTAAGGGTGCCTATTTTCTAAGAAACTCAAAGTGATTTGTAATCTGTTGTGATGTCTACAAGAGACATCAAAAGTACCACACTGCATTAGAAGTTCATGGCTAGAAGGGGACACAGACGTCATCCAGGTTGATGCCTTTCTCTTTCCCGGTGTTTGGATTAGACTCCACTGTCTAAATATGTTCACAGTTTAGTCACATTGAAGGATAGTCAGGTGGTTACTGAGGTCACTCTTAAATGATTCAGTCCACTAAAGTGCCAAAGAAGCCCATTCCCAAGAACATAAACTTTAAATATTTGAATATTTAAAAGCTAGATTGACTATTTATAGAGTACCTTTTGCAACTGTTGTTGCTAAAAGAATGAAGTAGAATTGCACCTAGCTAGAATCCTTATGCATATTTTCATGTTTTTAAAAATGCATTTTCAGAAAATAGGTTAAGGACAACATAAAATCTGCAATTTTTCTTCCAGCAGAAGAAAAGGAATAGAAATGGGTACAAAGAGGACCTGTATCTTTAAGTGCAAACACGTATTAAC
Source organism: Vulpes lagopus (assembly GCF_018345385.1). Classification (NCBI taxonomy): domain Eukaryota; kingdom Metazoa; phylum Chordata; class Mammalia; order Carnivora; family Canidae; genus Vulpes; species Vulpes lagopus. Next base: position 52,065,732 of record NC_054831.1, on the reverse strand, counting down.
GTTATAAGGAAACAAAATGCTAATAGATCATTCTGATATGTGAATACAAAGATATCTGCCCCTCTCTGTATTGTCTACTTATTCGAAATATTTTATATATAGTGATAATATATTAAATACTACCCTGTGTACATATCTATGTGTGACTGTGTATATTTATGTATCGTGTGTGTGTGTCTACATGAAATCTGGACTGATTCACACCAGAATGTGAACACTGGCCTGCAATTCCTTGCCTCAAGTCTTTGGGGCCAGCTGGGTTTTGAAATTTGAACAGGTTGGAGTTGAGAATGTTAATTTGAGATACACCGTGTATATGACGTGATACCCTCAGTAGAGACTGGGGGCAGTAGTATCTAATCAAAAACATCTCCCTAAATGAACTGCCTAAAGACCTCACACAGGTTCAGGTGAGGTTAAGTTTTTCTTCTAAATTGTTTTTTCAAAAGCTTACCGTTTTCTAAATTTTAATTTTCCAAATTTTTGGTTAGAGATTGGACCTAGGGTGCCTGGGTGGCTTAGTTGGTTAAGCATCTGCCTTTGGCTCAGGTTATGATCTCATGGTCCTGGGATTGAGCTCCACATCAGGCTCCGTGCTCAGCAGGGAGTCTGCTTTTGTTCTCTCTCGCTCATTGTCAAAATCTTTTATTTTTTAAAAAGAGAGATTGTGGACCTATAATGGGCTTCTTAAATGATGAAAACTGAAGGAATTCTTATTTCTGTTTCTTATTCACATGCAGTTTCTAAAACAAACATACTACAGCCAAGTAATAGGACTAAGGGGGACAGAGCAGAGACTAAAAACTTCTCAGGGGTGAAATAAGACTTATAGCAAGAACCCAGAACCAATGTGCTCCCCTCAAAGGCCATCACAATTAAGCAGAGGCTGATTGGGGGTAGATTAGGAACTCCAACTGGGGAGAGAGAAAAGTCAACATGGTGAGCTGAGACTCCACAGACAGGAATGAAGATCTAGCAGAGCAGGGGGGTTTTTTGTTTTTGTTTGTTTTGTTTTGTTTTTTTAGAAACACATCACAAATCCACTGCTGCCCAATTATAAAATCCTATCAAACCATTGGTCAACCTACAAACCAGTTGGTATGCCCCAGATAATAAAGAGCAGTTTCACTTTGCACTGCAAAGCAAAACGCGAACCAGAACCCCAAAGGAAGAAATACTCCAGGGGAATAAAGAGGTTACCTTCGATAATGGTGATAGGTTAATGAGCGCCTGCAGGCTCAGAAAGGAATGGCAGGCGTTTCAACTCAAAATGTTTCTAAAATAACTGGTTCTAGCAGAAGACATTCTGGTTTAGTTTCATTTTTTTTTTTTATGAAGACCTTTAGACCAGCTTTAGGTTCACTGCAAAACTGAGGAGAAAGTATAGAATTTTCTCCTATAACTTCTGGCCCAACACACACACAGTCTCCCCATTATCAACATCTCCCGGGGTGCCTAGATGGCTCAGTTGAGCATCCAACTCTTGATCTCAGCTCATGTCATGATCTCAGGGTTGTGAAATCAAGCCCCACATTGGGCTCTACGCTGGGAGTGAAGCCTGCATAGGATTCTCTCTCCCTCTCCCTCCATCCCCCTACCCCACACTCTCTTGGAAAACAAAGGAAAAAACAAACCAAAAAATTCATCTCCTACTGGAGTGGGACATGTGTTACAAATGATGAACCACAAAAATCACCCAAGGCCCATTGTCTACATAATGGTCCATTCTTGATATTGTACATTCTATGGGCTTGGACAATGTATAACATTTGTCCATCATCAATCATATTATCATACAGAGTATTTTGACTGCCCTAAAAATCCTCTCTGCTCAGGACACCTGTGTGGCTCAGTGGTTGAGCATCTGCCTTTGGGTCAGGGTATGATCCTGGAGACCCGGGGTCAAGTCCCACATCAGGCTCCTTGCATGGACCCTGCTTCTCCCCCCTCTGCCTATTTATCTGCCTCTCTCTGTGTGTGTTTCTCATGAATAAATAATAAAATCTTTTAAAAATCCTCTCTGCTCTATCTATTGATCCCTCCTCTCTCCTTGCACCCAACCCCTGGCAACCACTGATCTTTTTACTTTCTCCCTGATTTTGCCTTTTCAGAATGCTATATAGTTGGACTTAGAAAGAAAGTAGCCTTTTCAGGTTGGCTTCTTGCACTTAGTAATATGCACCTGAGGTTCCGCCATGTTTTTTCATGGCTTGATAGCTTATTTCTTTTTAGTGCTGAATGATATTCCATTGTCTGGAGGTAACACAGCTTATTTATCCATTCACCTACTGAAGAACATCTTGGGATGCTTCTACATTTGGGCAATCATAAGGAAAACAGGAATAATTATTCAAGTGCACGTTTCTGTGTGGAAAAAGGACATTCTGTTTAATTCCCAATAATGTCCATTAACAATGGACTCTCAAAAATCTTCACGCTGAGTTTCATTCTAACTAAATGCAAACCTAATGAAAATAATGTTATACAGAATATAAATAAATGAAGCAAGGGATCAGACTGTTCTGAGTTTATTTGTTCTGTCACATGTAATGGAGATTGGCATTTACATGATTCCATGACTGGCCTTTACTATTTTCCTATTAAGAGTTACAGTTCATAGTATTCTTGTATTAGACGTGGGAGTGCAGTCATAAATATGGTCCTTGAGAATCAGGGAGTTTAGAGACCTGGGTAAAATAGCTTCTAATCTCTGAACCTAGAGTTCTGGTCAAGAGGAGACTTCCTTTCAAAACTAATATTTACTGAGTGTCTACTATGCCCAGGTAATGTCCAAGTTATAAACACAGCAATAATAAGAATTTTGTGTGTTTATGCCAGAATATCTTCTATGTGCTTCATATATAAAAATCATTCAATCCTCACAATAGTTCTAGAAAGAAGAGAATATTGGCTGGAGTCCACATTTATTCTCTCTTCCTCCTACTTCCATGAGCAGGAACTTCCCTGCAATAACACTGCTGTTACTGGGCTCTTAGTTTCTCCCATGGAGAGGAGGATTTAAGTGATTTGTGATGTTAGAAGAACAAACTGGATGTGCTAAACTCATGCTGTGTGTCTCCCATTCAACTCCCACTCTCTTTGGACACATTCACTCTGATGTTAGCTCTGGCTAATAGTAATAGGTTTCCCCCAAAGTATGAGTCCTGGATTTCTTTGGCAGAATTTGTTGTTCTTTGGGTGAATATGTTTATTCTGAGGTGAAGCGTTATTTAAACATATGGCTGCAGATTCTAAAACCACCTTCTCTAAAATATTTTTCTGTTTGACTTATTTATCTTAACTGGTTCAGAGATGAGGACCAATGAGGTACATTATTTATTAGCAGCTCCTAACACCCCAACAATGAACTTCACCCCCTATTTAACAGAAGAAACAATAAGCACAGAGGGATTAAGCAACTTCCCCATGATTGTACAATTGGCTTGAACCCTGGACTCCAGAGCTGATATTTATGGCCACCATTTTAGCTTTAATACTCAGACTTCCCTTAAGTATTGCTTTTACCATAACTATGGTTTTAACAGATAGGTAAATGTGAGGCTCAAAGATATAACAGTCACTTGGCAACCCAGGACCTTAGCAGAGATCAAGAGTCAGACCACCTAATTCCAAAGGCTGTGTATTTTCTGCTATATTCTATCACCCAATCTAGTTCCTAAAATCACTCCTTTCAAATGTCATCGAGAAGGAAGCCATATCCAAGAGGGTGGAAATGTGGGCACCAGATTACCTACAGTTGCCTTCTTTTATCACTAACCAAGAAAATGATATAAAAGATTCATAAAAATTATCAATATTAATAGGCAGCAGAAAATTAGGCATTAGAATTAAAATGTGAACATAGTCCAAGCTAGGTTTTTTCACCACCTCATATAATCTGCCATCCCCACTTTTAAAAAATAAATATTTTCCTATTAAATTACTTCTCTCTCTGTCATTGTACTTAGCTCTTTGGGTTTTTTTCTTGTCCTCCTATTCGATTCTTATCTCTACTTTCACTAAGTGTCCACACATAAGTCTTGAGCACTCAGTCAACTAACATCTGTACTCATCCCTGATTGTCAATATGTTTGCATTATTGATATCTGATAAATCTATGGGATATATGTGTTATATATGTGTTACATTGTTCTCTGAGAAATAAATTAGTATTACATTAGCATCACCTGATGAGTTGCATTAATTTCTTATGTGATTGCTTACCTGAAAAGGTAAGGTTGATTCTCCAGGCTTCACGTAGAGATTAATTTTTGCTTGTTTCCACTGAGATTTGGAGATTCCAATTAGATCACCTTGCTTTTGCAAATCCCCATCTAGTGATGTTCTTGTAAAAACTGAGAGATGTGAATGCTGAGACAAATGATACCAAAATCGCACCTGTTGGAAATGTTTTTGAATGACATAAATATCCCATTTACCTGTATCCAACAGATTTTCTATAATTAAAAATATCACAGACTATCCCTTCTGTTATATAATCTCAATTATTGTTTCCTCCAAATATACAAGCCCAGAAAATGCTAATTAATTATTTTATCTGCCTTTGCACTCTCTCCTTAAGAAAAGGCTTAAAGTGCAGGTGCCTGGGTGGTTCAGTTGGTTAAATGTCTGCCTTTGGCTCAAGTCATGATCTCAGGGTCCTGGGACTGAGCCCTACATCAGGCTTCCTATTCAGCAGGGGAGCCTGCTTCTCCTTCTCCCTCTGTCCCTGTGATTGACTTCTTGCTTACTCTCTAATGAAAAAAAGAAAAGAAAGAAAAGAAAAGAAAAGAAAAGAAAAGAAAAGAAAAGAAAAGAAAAGAAAAAAGAAAAGAAAAATGAGAAGAAAAGAAAAGAAAAGAAAAGAAAAGGAAAGAAAGAAAAGAAAGAAAGAAAGAAAGAAAGAAAGAAAGAAAGAAAGAAAGAAAGAAAGAAAGAAAAGAAAGAAAAGGCAGGTGGGCTCAAAGTGATTCTTCTAACTAGTATTTTTAACACATGCCACCAAGATGTCTAAAGAAATAGGACATTAGCACAACACTAAGACAAGTTTGAGGACACATTATTTGTCCACACCATCATGGGCAGTACCACCCTCTTCCCACAGAAGTTTCCATGGTCTTTCCCTCTGTGGAAGGACTCTTCTCTCGTTTCTTATAAATCTGGGGAGGTACACATTCTTAGTGTATAAATTCAGGCTTTACTTATACTTTTTCCTTGATGTCTCAAATACCAAACCAAAAAAAAAATATTTTCTTGAAAAATTATTTTCTCAGGTAAAAGAAAACTGTAAGGAGTCCTTTTCATTAATTCTTTCTCATGGGGACACTATCAAAGAACTTGGGAGCTCATATAACACTGTTAATTCATAATTTAATAAAGTAATAAACTATCCTTGAGGAGGGAGATGATCATTTCACCTCCTAGTCACTATTAGGGATGACATAATTAATCTAAGGTTTTGAGTGCCTAACTAGGTAGTAAAAAAAAATGTAAAGAATTATTTTAGTGCTGACAGCAATAACTACAACATGGAATTCAGGACTCTCATTTATTCAATCAATGTTTACTGAGCATTTTCTAAGTAAAAGGTACTATGTGAGGCAGAAATTAATTCCCCCAATGGCTGGATGATTCACTCTATAAAACACATTGACAAAATATCCATAAACACAAGTTTAGACTATTTTTTTCTTCTCATATCTTCAAAAAGTGCACTTTAGGAGTTTCTAAGAAAGCACAACATTCAGAGATGAAGAGTCTCAGAAATAAAATCTTTCTCTTTGGATTCAAAGGGATTCCTTTTCTGTTGCACTATATTTTAAAGTCTTGTTTTTTTTTTTCCTTCACTGCTATGGTTTTGTTACATGGACAGATACCTCCCATTTCATGGTACCAATTTCAGAAGAAATTCAAGTAAAAAAATATATATTTGTTAAGATTTGACAGAGAGTGAGCACGAGCAGGGGGAGGGGCTGAGGGAGAGTGAGAATCTCAAGCAGACTCCCTACTGAGTGTGGAGCCCAAGGCGGGGCTCAATCTCACAACCCTAAGATTACGGTCTGAGCCAAAAATCAAGAGCTAGATGCTTAACCAACTGAGCCACCCAGGCACCCCCTGAAGTCCCCCCAAAATTTTAGATGCTCTTTTAAAAAGTCATCTAGCTTAAAGAAGTATTCTCTGTTCCAAAGTGGTACACTTTTTTTTTTTTTTTTAAGTGTCTACTCAATTGCCATCACTTGATCAAAAAATATTTTCTGGTTGTCTACTACATTTCAGACTTTACTACCATGCTCTGCTAAACTCAGATAAGCAAGGCAGGTAAGTGAGAAATGTAAAGTCAAATGGAAGTGCTTGATTAGATCCTATGGGAGGGGAAGATTTAGGTTCCTCAACCACAATTACCTACTAGATCCCTGCAGAGTTTCAGCATGGTCCAAGCTTATTACTTTTTAAAGATTTTATTTATTTATTCATGAGAGACACAGAGAGAGAGAGTGAGGCAGAGACACAGGCAGAGAGAGAAGCAGGCTCCATGCAGAAGCCTGACATGAGACTCGATCCCAGGACTCCAGGATCACATCCTGGGCCGAAGGCAGGTGCCAAACCACTGAGCCACCCAGGGATCCCTGGTCCATGTTTATAAATAAGCAAAACAGAGCTTTAACCTTAGTGGTAAAAGAAATACATTTGCCCCATCAGAATAGCAAGCTGTCAAACTGTCATTCAGTACATCACCAATGCTAATGTATTCTAATAGTGTATTAAGAATAAATACCAGGGCTCCTGGATAGCTCAGTCAGTTAAGCATCTGTCTTTGACTCAGGTCATGATCTCAGAGTCCTGGGATTGAGCCCCATGTCGAGCTCCCTGCTCAGCTGGGAGTCTGCCCCTCCCCCCTCTCCATCTGCCCCTCTCTCCCACTCTTACTGTGCTCTCACTCTCTCTCAAAAAAATAAAATCTTTAAAAAATAAAGTAAATCCCAATGGGATCTATATTTAATAGGATAAGAACTTAAGCTATATTTAATTTACTCCTTTAACAGACTTGGCATTGTAGACAATTAAGGAGCTTATTAGCTCCTTAGCTAATTATAGACCAAGCTTTTAGCTTATTATAGACCAAGAAACCTTCCATAGATTTTTTTTTCAAGTTTAATATTCATAAGGGTGAAATCACTGAACAAAGTTATTAATACAGCTGTGATTTCAGATAGGCACTTGTCAAGTGTGCAACCTCTGTGGCTTTCAAGCTAATACACACTAGTAGAACACTAAGCCATGAACCCAAAATCATGATGTATGCATGAAGTCCTCGCAGAAACTATTAAAGCAGTTTGTGTTTAGTAGGTCTTCAGTTATTAGATATTTTTTTAAAAGAAGAAAAAGGATGAGTAGGACTATTAGCATCAATGCTTCAGTAAATATCTGTACTTTCCCAGAGAGTGAAAGAAGCTGCTCTGTGTCAGAAAAGGTATAAAGTATTAGGGGTCTTTAGGGACTCCAGAGTTTGATGGGGGGAGAGGAGGAAATGAAAAGAAAGGGAACAGGGACACCTGGGTGGCTCAATCAGTTAAGCATCTGTCTTCAGGTCAGCTCACAATCTCAGGGTCCTGGGATTGAGCCCTGATACTGCTGCTCAGTGGGGAACCTGATGCTCCCTCTGCCCCTTCCCACCACTCATGCTCTCAGGTAAATAAAATCTTAAAAAAAAAAAAGTATTAGAAAAGGGAACATTTAACTATAATGTATATATTGGCAAAGGTGTGAAAAGTGTGTGGCTATTCATATGTAACTTAATTAAAATGAAACTAAATAAAAAATCCAGTTCCTTGGTTACACTCATTACATGTTAAGTGCTCAATAGCTATATGTAGTTAGTGGCTATCATATTGGACATAGCAGAGAAAAACTTCCATTGCCACAGAAAATTATCTTTAAAAAACTATGAAACAGGTATATTAAAAGTATAACTATTTAAGATTTACTACTTATTTCAAAATGGATTTTTATGATTCACACCTGATTCATTAAAAAGTAGTAAGATAAATGTTAATATTAAATAATATTATTTTTCTTGGTTTTTCACTAAGACACAGTTTATATAGACACTGAATTACTATGTTCAAAGCAATTTCATATGGTTAAAAAAAATTTCAACAATGCATTTCCTTTAATTGCAAATTAGAGGGGGAAAAATGAAGCTCGGACTAATCTATTGGTTTAAATTGTATTCTCTGTGCATTATTTTATATATTTTTTAAATAGCCAATCATTCATTTTTAGAAAAGGAAATGATGGTTTTTTTGTATTAATAGTTATTGTACAGGTTATGAGTACAGGTGAATAAGCTGGAAAGTATGATGGCCTTGGCCACACCACTTGCTCTTTGGTTCCTGCAGGGCTTTGTGACATTGCCCAGAGGAGTAGCCAGCTCCACACAGGAGTAACTAGGCTCTCTGATACTTCACTCTATGAAGGACCTAACAGGGCATTATTAATGAGTTTAAAATAATTTCTTCCTCTATTTCATTCGATTTTGGTCTGTGCCCAACTGAAACTCTACTCTTCAACGGGTCTGCTTCTTTCCTCAGTTGTCCTAGAATTTTTCTTTCAACTACTCCCCTATCTCAGACTCCCTTGGCCAGATCTTCATACCCTCTCTCAATTGTATTCCAAACAGCTCAGCTATCTCTGCTTTCTCTGATTCATGTCAGAGTCTGTCTAGTATATGAAACATCTGTTTTACCTTCTGTTTTACCTTTAAGATCTAGAATAATAGTTTTAAAAAAAGAAGGAAAAAGAAAAAAGAAAAAGAGAGAGAAAAGAAGATATATGTAGCTCCTCAAAATTCAACTGGGACTAAGTTCGTGTTGGGAGGGGGATCATTCATTCATCACACACACACACACACACACCCTCTCAACATTACCACAGTGACTTTCCTGACTCCTAGTCATAATTATGTTTTTGCTTGAGTATTCTTCATCTGAATAAGCTTAATTAGAATCTTCGATAAAATGTAATGTTTTCATTTAAATGATTAGCCTCCATGTGTTTTGCTCATGTACAGGTGGAGAGTAATTGTTCAGCTTTTCCCCCATATACTGTTGCCCTCTCTAGAATACATCCCATACTCTAATGTCTATCCTTGGATTAAACAGAATAATCAGAGAATGAAGTGTGATTGTACCATTGCAAGCTCCACTCCATAATTTTTATTATTATTTTATTTATTTGTTTGTTTTTTGTTTTTTTGTTTTTTTTTTACTAAATTTTTCGACGTGAGTTCATCACTCTAGTTGGGGAACATTTTAAGACATGGCGTTTCAAAACTCAAGAGAATTGGGATCCCTGGGTGGCGCAGCGGTTTGGCGCCTGCCTTTGGCCCAGGGCGCGATCCTGGAGACCCGGGATCGAATCCTACGTCGGGCTCCCGGTGCATGGAGCCTGCTTCTGGCTCTGGCTCTGTCTCTCCTTCTATCTCTCAAGAATAAATAAATAAAATCTTTAAAAAAAAAAAAAACTCAAGAGAATTATTATTATTATTGTCATGGTGTACTTACCCTCTTGGAGCACTTAACACTGAATTGCTGTCAGAATGCCTAAATTGTCATTTCATTAGGGCAAAGCATGTACTTAGGTTGTCCCTATTCCCAGCATTGAGGGCTGTAATCAGCGAGGAACAGGTAAGCAATATGCGTGTACTGAATCAGAGAAAGAATGTTTACATTGTTATCTCTGCATACACTCAGGAGATGATTCTCAGGAGAACTATTTTTTTTGCTTTATTTTGTTATTTTTACTGCCTTGAATATAAACCAAATGATGATTCATCTGTCTCTATTGGTTGCTGGAAAACTTAGTTCAAACATATAGCTTGGCTCTAATAAACTTTATTTGTGGAACCAACCCATTTCTTGCCTCATCTACTTTTACCCTGATAACCTCATTCAGTCTTTTAAAAATTTTATTATTTTTTAAAGAATATTAAAACAAGTGCAAAACAAGTTGGGGAGGTTTTTTTTTTTTATTTTTAATAGACAAACACAAAGAAGGTTGGAAAGCAGAAGCTTTGTGTTATCAATCTTCCTGTCTTTAATTGTGAAGTCCTAAAAGTAATTTCGTACAGTAACTCAAATATGAGAACTCAGAAGGTATTAATACCTACCATAAATCTCCTTCATATTTGATATTTCCTAGTTAATTCAAAACAGTAACAGTATCTCAACATAAGTAAGAAATAGTAGCTTCTGGCTCCCATGTGTTCTGTTTGTCCTATCTCCTGGCCATTCCATGGAAAAATGCCAAGTTTCCAACAGTAACTTGAAGGGACTTTTGAAGCTTTTAAAGTTCGCATCTTGAGCAAGGAATGAGTGGGTGTAGGAAAATTTGTGCATGTTGATGCCATGTGCTGGCTATACAAAAAGCACAAGATAATTCACAGAAAATTACTAGCTTGTTGTTACAAAAGGAGACTCAAAAGAAAGCTTCCTGGTTTTAAAGTCCTTTCAAAAAAGCATTCCGAACTGTATTAGCTTCATGTGATTAGTTAGGGAAAAAATGTAATTTCATAAAATGAAGACTTTAATCATATCAAGGCACCCAAGATCAGTTATCTCCCTGCCTAACTTTACCATTTTATAATGACAAACATCTGCTATTCCACGAATATAACTATTATTAATATGTTCCAATTAGAAAGACTGGCTGGATTTTCTGATTACTCAAGAAGATAAGAATTTGGTTTGTTTGCTTATTCTGTAACTTTTATGAAAGAAAGTATTACATATTACCACAGACTTGTAAAAAAAGTAATACTATATTCTTAGCATACTCCTTTGGGAAAGAACATTAAGCTATGTGTATGTCAGACTATAAATAACCTTCTCTCGCTATCTAATTCTACTTCCTAAACCAACAAGTATGATCAAGTAACCCAAATATCCCTCCCTCCAACTCAGAAGTCCTAACATTCAAGCAGATACAGACAAAAGAGTAAAAAACAAACACCTCTTCTGGCCATCTGTTGACGGCTCTTCAAAACACTTTTCTAAAAAGCAAAGCAAACCACTAACTCAGTATTTGAGGCCTTGGGAGGTTGAGTACTTGGTTCTGAGAAATAAATCAGCAAGGGTCTAAACTGCTGAGGATTTCACTGAGGCCCCACCACAGCTAAGTTCCAAGTTTAAGCAACAATAGAGAAAAAATGCTCCCAAGTGGAAACAATCATATGTTGAAACAATCCCAATGACCACAAATTAATGGCCACCAGTATACAACAATGGAAAATGTAGATCATCTTTCAAAAAGAGATGTTTATGATTTCTGATTTCATCTCAGAAATTTCTAAAAAGCCTTAATGTTTGCTTTCAAATTTCTGCAGAACAGCTAGACTTAATACATTTTATTGTTTTGTATCCAATGCCTTATGTATATAACAATGGTGATCACATCACTTCGGCATATGACCTTGAATTAAAGCTAAGCAAGCTTGTAAACTACTTTTACAGAGCAAGTAAATGCTTCAGGAGTTCTCAAAAAAAAAAAAAATCTATATCTATCACACAGGATTTAATTGAAATCAAACAAAGGAGAGCAAGTATAGAGTGCACTGGGTGAAGTGGAAGTGGAGTCCAGGCAGTTACTTTAAATGTAATCCCCACAGAGAAATGGGCAGGGAATAACAAGGGGGAAAAAAAGAGAGACAGAGGACAATCCACTAAGAGATCTGAACACTCCCATTTAGATTTATATCAAGCTGAACATATAATTAGATTTATTCCTCTGAACAATATATAATTTGTCACCAGGAATGCCTGCATAAACTGCTGGACCCCCACATTTATGGATGATGAATTTAGTGTGCAGTAGTATCGATATGCATTGTCTTCTGATAACTAAAAAAAAAAATGAAATACACTGAAATCCTGAGGGCTTAGAGGCTTTCTAGAACTCTCTAAAGGACTGAAAAGAAGGCAAGCTGAATAGAAACATCAAATGTGGGTGTTAGTTCTATGGAAAATAGCAGAATTCTGTTTAGTGAACACCTATTATGTGGCAGATACTTTATTTAATGACATTTTAATCCTGACAAATGGGGCACCTGGGTGGCTCAATGGATGAGTGTCTGCCTTCAGCTTAGGTTGTAATCCTGGGGCCCTGGGATTCAGTCCCATATCAGGCTCCCTGTAGTGCTTCTCCCTCTGCCTATGTCTCTCTGTGTCTCTCATGAATAAAACCTTTTATAAAAAAATCCTGACAACCATGGGAAAAAGGTACACTAATATTATGCTTCCAGTGCAGACACAGAGCCTCAGAGTAAATATAATCTGTGGCAGAACTGAGGTTTGAACCAAGTCGGCCTGACTCAGAAGCCCTTCTTTGCTTTCTACTCTCTATTGTGCTGGCGGAATGGACAGAGTCTGTATGGTCTATGTTTACTGGGCACCGCCAAGACTAACTGAAAAAAAAATAAAATTTCACAAAATGTAATAAATTTTTTCTGCACATACTTAATCCATCTTTATTCCCCTTTTCATCTTACTTTCCGCAAGCCCTTGTTTGGCTTATTTTATTTTACATAATTAAACTTGTGGCCAAAATGATCAGCAGTTTTGGCAATATGTAGCCACAGCTTTGGATTACTAGAAGGACTATATGGGAAGAATACAAAATGACAGAAATATTCTTTGATAGGCCCCAAAAAAGAACCATTTAAGTTATATGTTGCAAATGGTCTTTGGAAGGACATGACATTTCATGTTGAAATAGCTCATATAAATCCTCAGTTCATCATGAAAATGGCAGTAAAACATAGCAGGCATTTACTGGCATAAGTAACCCACACCTAACAGTTTACACCACAGAATGGCCAATGGAAATTCCAACAACTGGTTACCTGACATGGGGTGGAAGCAGTGAGTGCTTTTATAAGAATAGGACTTCCAAGTTTGGTCACTCTTGGAGATTGATGTGATCTAAAACAAATGAATGATCCTACCAAAAAAAAAAAAAAAAAGGAAAAATCACATGGATATAAATTCTGAAATCAAATTAAATGAAGCTTGTAAGCTTATAATTAGATATTCAACATGCCCTCATGAAATTCTCATGAGAGCATTATTTTTAAGTTTCTTCACAAAGGACGTGAGCCTGTGGAATGAGTTTGGTTTCTCCTGGGGCTTACGTGTTTCACATTGTTGTCTGTGCTACTGGGGATGAAAGCTTAATTAAAGATCTAATCTGAGCGTTAACAAAATAACTGCTTTTAGATTTTAACTACAGTGGATGTGCTCATGGCAAATGTACAGGGGGATAACATCTCTTAGCAGCTCAAAAGATCACACATTGGGAACTGCTGTCAGGGGTAGTTTCATTGAATATTAAAAATTTACAAGGAAGGTTATGTGGAACAATGTCAAGGCCTGATTCTGCCCTTTGATAATCAGGAAGTGATACACAACTTGGAAAGCACAGTATTTTGACTGAAAAATACCATATTCAGAAAGTGATTTTCCTAGATACAGGGCAATGCTCACTACACAGAAAGGAAAGGATTTCCAAAATAAACTGTATTATTTTATAGCTACCACCACCTGTTTAACCAAGCAATCAAAGTTGCAAATGAGCAGTATCATCTCTGAATTAAAAAATAGAACCAGTTTATATGGGCTTTTTTAAAGTAGGCTCCACACCCAATGTGGGGTTTAAACTCATGACCCTGTGACCAAGAGTCACATGCTCTACTGACTGCATCAGCCAGGTACCTCTATATGAGCTGTAAGATTCCCAACACCGGGATCCCTGGGTGGCGCAGCGGTTTGGCGCCTGCCTTTGGCCCAGGGCGCGATCCTGAAGACCCGGGATCGAATCCCACGTCGGGCTCCCGGTGCATGGAGCCTGCTTCTCCCTCTGCCTGTGTCTCTGCCTCTCTCTCTCTCTCTCTCTCTGTGACTATCATAAAAAAAAAAAAATTAGGGAAATGGAAAAATAAGAAATAAACTTCAGAGTAATGTCACTCATGACCATAGATATAAAATTCTAATTATAAAGTTATCAATTACATTTGAGATCCTTATAAAAAATATGTCCTGACTAATCAGAGCTTTCCAAGAATGGAAGCTGAGTTTAATTTAGCTGCTCTATCAACATAGTCAATCAGATCAACAAATCAAAGGGTAAAATCAGACTCAGATCAACAAATAATGAGAAGACTGAAGAAAAAAATAGCCATTCCCAATTTAAACAAAAGGAAATATTAAAAGTAAACAATTAAATGAAGACTAAGATCAACTCCAAAATAATATCCCAAATGGCAAACAACAGAGCTATTTTAATTAAATAAGAAACCAGAGATTTCTATCCTTATTAATTACAGATATTACCTTAGACTAACATTGTCTTATAGGCCTAGTGAATCTGATAGTCTTGAAAATAATAAATTATAGTAAACATAATAGAAAATAGAGTTCTCATGTTTTGCCAATAATAAAATAGTAAAAGTAGAAACTCCCAAGGCTTCTATTTTTAAATAATTACAAGTATTAATAAGAGAATTTGGTAAAGTAAATAGAAACAGATATTATTTTTTTAACTTTAGAATAAGACCCTAGATTTAGAAATGGTGAAAAATATTCTCCTCACAGTTACAGCAATACAAAAAAATATGTTTGAATAAGTTTAACAAGAAAAGAACAGAACTTTAATGAAGAAAATTATAAAAACTTGTGGAAGACCATAAACCCTCTGATTAAATAGAAATAACATAGTTTTAGATGAAAAGATATTAAAATATTAATTTAATGAAAATGTATTTGAAAGCTAAATAAAATCCTAAGAGAATTTTAATATTTAGAAAACAAAAGGACTTCTAGGAAAATGTCTCTGGATTTACTTTCTTATAAGTCTTCTATGCAGAATATACTAAGAGAACAATGGGATAATAGTATATCAAGGAGATTGTTCCTGGTAATCTGAATTGTTCCATGTAAAATTCCTGTACACAAAAAAAAATTAAAAAAAAAATAAATTCCTGTACACCCACAAACCCAGAAGGGTGACATGACTACATAGTACACTAATTAAAGAATGAGGGGGTCAGCCTCCATGCATTACACTGTCCGTGCCAACCACAACCTTACCTTTTGCAAAGCATGCACCTGCTTTTATTTTTTTTAAATATTTATTTATTTATGATAGTCACAGAGAGAGAAAGAGAGAGAAGCAGAGACATAGGCAGAGGGAGAAGCAGGCTCCATGCACCAGGAGCCCGATGTGAGATTCCATCCCGGGTCTCCAGGATCGCGCCTTGGGCCAAAGGCAAGCGCCAAACCGCTGCGCCACCCAGGGATCCCAGCACCTGCTTTTAATGCAATGGTCTAGAAGGGACTCTACATGATCTGAAAACATGTAGAAACCAGATTTATAGATATAGATACAAATATCATGAACCAATATTATCATATATAATAAAAATCATGAATACCATAAACAAAACCAAGTAAGATTTGGTTCATAAATGCAAAGGTGGTTTAATTTTTAAAAAATTCACCTTATGAACAAACACAAAAGATAATGATGATCATATGATTATAATGATACAGAAAAAAATCTGACAAATTTTAACATAGGCTCATATATACACACACAAAAATACACTATGAATAGAAGGGAACGTTTTTATCTAATAAAGCGAAACAATTTTTCAGCAAATATAGCACTTAAGGTTGAATTACTGAAAATTTTCTTCTGAAATAAGAAGTATAGCAGCTATCATCAGTTGTATTTAACATTTGTCCAGAGTCACTAGCCAGTTCAATGAAACAAAAACAGAAGGCTTAAGATTTAGAAACAAGGAAATAAAAATCATCATTTGCAGAAAAAATAATTGTGAACCTAGAAAGTAAAAAATTTTAAAAATTATATATATATATATATATACACACACACTCTTAACTATAATAAAATTAGCAGTTATTGGATACAAGATCAATATTTAAAAATATAATTGCATTTCTATATAATAGCAACACCAAAAAAGTTAATATAACTTATAATAGCTGTAAGCATATCAAAAACCTAAAAAAAATTAGTGTTTTTTAAATCTACACACCAAAAGTTTCAGAACATTTAGAGAAATTAGAGATGACCTAAATAAACTGAGAAATTAGAGACATTTGAAAAGATCATTTGTCAATAAAATATAAGGGTTACAAATAAGAAATCACTTTATACCCACAGATTAGAAGAATTTTAGAGAATATAATGCCTACTGCTGATAGACAAATGAAAAAAGGCACTCCTATTTCGTTAGTGGAATTTTAAGTATTAAGATTTAAGGGGAAAGTACATCTTAAAAATATATAGTGCCAGTCATAGTCATTTACTGCGTGGAAATGAAAGCATCCTATATAAGAAAATGTGTACAAGAATGGATCTTGCAGCACTCTCATGATATTGTCACTCAATAGGATAGATACATTTTGCCATATCCAGACCAAAGAATTTAAGCAAGCAACAAATTAGGCTGCTTCCACTTCTAGGCAATGTTGAGTATCAGGGACAAGATTCAGTAGTCTTGAACTAGCCAAAAATAAAACAAAACACACAGAAAAAGACACCCATACACGATGCATTAGACATTGGTTTATGTAGCGCAATGAAAATATAGGAACACAGGATAATGATCTCTCAGAGAGGAAAAACAATGAGCTAAGCCACACTATTTCCCTAGCTTACCACCTAAATAGAATTTCTAGCTCTATGTAGAAAGGTAGGAGCCAGAAGGAGTATGGTGGTGTCTTTAAGTTGAAAAGATGGAGGTGCTACTTTGGGGAGACTCAAGTGACTAGAGTTCATAAGGCAGCATACCAGGATGACAGGGCTGCAAAGAGAGAGGGGTCCAGAGATCTGCAGAGTCTCCTCTTTCCCCAAATCCCCACCTGAGCAACTGACCAGCGCATGGACGTGAGAAAACTATCTGAAATGGGCCACTGGAACATTTCCCAGAGGTCACAATGGGCCAGAAATGGAAGGCTCTTGTACCTATCACCAAAATGAAAAAAAAAAAATTATACAAAGGGATTGGATGGAGCACTCAAGTCAAATGAAAACTTATGTCCAAACAAAAACTTGTATGCAAATTTTGCAGAATATTCGTAGTGACCAACATTTAGGAAGAACCCAAATACCCTCCAACTGATCAATGGATAAACAAACTGTGCTTTATCGATGTAATGGATTACTACTCAGCAGTCAAAAAGGAAGGAACTACCACTGCAGTCAACAACATGGATGAGTCTCGAATCCATTCAGCTAACTGCAAGACAGATAGACTCCAAAGGCCACATACTGCAGGATCCTATGTATAGGACGTTGTGGAAAAGGCTAAACCATAGGGATAGAAATCAGATTAGTGGATGTCAGTGGCTGGAAATGAGACAGACGTGGACTACTAAGCTTTGGGAGGGAGGAATGGAACTCTGTTGTATCTAGAGTTTTCTGATGGTTACACAATTATGTATGTTTGTTCAAACTCAGTGAAGGTTGAATTTTATTGCATTTAAGTTATACTTTAACAGATGGACAAGGCCCTCAGATACCTGGGTGGGGTGCCATGAATGGCAGGGTCCCTGATACTGAAGGAGGCAGGCTGTGCCATCATTTTTGTAATGCCCTTCCCATAATAAAGTCTTCCAAGAGGTCACACCACTAATAAAAATATATATCATTATATATTATATAATTAAATTATATATTATATAATTTAAATATTTATATAATATGTTATAATATAAATATTATAATATAAATACATTAAATATATATAAAAAACAGAAAAAGTAAAATACAAAAGGACTGATGACTTGGAGGAATTGCCATGAGCTATTTTAATAAAGGAAACAAGATAGAGATAATAGCTACAATAAGATCTCATTCTTTGGTAAAAACAAACAGTCGCCAAAATACCTATAACTTTAAATGTATACATATCTATTATATATACATATGTGGGCATGAGCATAGATAAAAGTCCAAGATAATTAACATGAGTTGCCTGTTTGGATATTTAATAAGGTAACAACTAAGAACTGGAAAATAAGAACCAACCAAAGAAAGAAGTTTAGAAAAATCAAGATTTTACCCTAAAAAGAAGAGCTAGATAATGTCAAGCTGTTCATCTCTTACATAAAGTTACATTTAGGAGTGTACATATAGGAGGAAAAATACTGACTATTAAACAGGTTTTTAAAGAGCTGTAACCCACAGACACAAATGTCTAAGAACATAATAGGTCGATATAAGTCTACAGTCTTAAATGTGGGAACCATGAGTCTGACCCTGCTGCCTTTCTCCCAGAATTCCCACTTCATTTGTCCTTGCACTTCCTGGTACTGATTTTTCCCCTCCTCATTTATGATGTAAGACCACTAGTGATCATCTTTAAGTTTGATAACGACAATGATAGGTGAAGAAGAACAGACTGGATGGCCGAGGTACTCCCTGATGTGGCCCCCTTTTTTTTTGAGATTTTATTTATTTATTCATGAGAGATACAGAGAGCGAGGCAGAAACATAGGCAGAGGGAGAAGCAGTCTCCCTTCTGGGGAGTCTGATGCGGGACTCCATCCGATGACCCTGGGATCACAACCTGGATCAAAGTAGATGCTCACCCATTGAGCCACCAAGATGCCCCTGATTTACCCTTTCTAGAGAACAGCTGTAATTTCTTTGCTGCTCTCACTTTCAATTTTAAAAGCCATCCCTAGTTCTATCAGTTTATTGTTACTTGTTAACATTGTTTATATCACAGATAAAGAAAAATGCATCCTTCAATATTTAACAAAGGGGACCTTTTAGAATCATTTTTAGCATAAATCATCATTAAACAGTAATTATAAGATGTCAGAAGACTGCTTATAAATGTTTTCTAATTGCCAAAGTCCTGGTGGTATTCCTAGTTTTCTGACCAGAATGCACAACAAATAGCTTTTAACATTGAATAGGCTTTTACTCTACAAAAAACCTTCCCAGGCATTACTTCATTTAATCCGCATAATAATTTTACCTAAAGGATACTTTGATTTTCCCTATTTTCTAGCTGGAAAAAAAAAAAAAAGAGTACAAAGGCATTTAGCAGATTTGTGCAATGTCAACAACATCCTGACTTAGCCTTGGGCAACCAGTGCTCTCTGCCACCCTGCTGTGGGAGACGTCTCCTAAGGCCACCATAGGCACTGAATAGCTTCTAGAATCACTGCATTGGTTTAGCCCTGTATATGGTTTCCCTAGGACTTCCACCCATTCATGGTTTTCTACCCAAGTCTTGCACACTCTCTATTCCCCTCATCTCAGCAAGATTATTTTTTTTAACAGAAAACTGATTTATTTGTAACACAGCCCACTCCCAACACTTTGATAAACATACATGTAGAAAGAGTCACACTTAGCCATTTAGCCAAAGGCAGAGCTTCATGGCTCCCAAACAGCAAGCCCATCTCTCCCAGGGACCCAGGTGCAGGGCCAATCTGAACACACCAACAGGCAAGCTCCCAATGAGGATGGCCCTTGGTCTCAGCGTCTCACTCTTCCCGGACACCTCTTAATCATAACTGCAGGGGTGCCTGGTTGGCTCAGTGGTTGAGCGCCTGCCTTCAGCTCAGGCTGTGATGATGGGGTCCTGGGATCGAGTCCCACATCAGGCTCCCCACAGGGAGCCTGTTTCTACCTCTGCCTATGTCTCTGCCTCTTTCTGTGTCTCTCATGAATAAATAAAATAAATATGCAAAATAAAAAACGCTTCTTAACTGCAGCCTTCTACCCCCCACCCCCCACCAAGCCAAGTCCCAGCCTCTGAGCCACTGGAGAAGCTTCGTTTGCAGGATCATCGACATGCTTCCGGCCTTACAGAAAGTGTTGCAACTCCGCCTTTTAGAGCAAAACTAATTGGTCACATGCTTTCATAGACTGAATGGTCACCATGGTCCTCCAGAGAAATTTCACATTCCTAAGCCCTCTGTAATTCCCCTTTCCTCGCCTGCTTCATCATTTCTGTACTCTGCCCAAGCATGTGTCTCTCAACTAGAACCACCTGCAACTCTCCCATCCTCTTCTAGCATATTCCCTCAATTAGAACATCTCCCTTGGCAGCTCTCCTTCCTTATTTCACCCTTTCTGGCAACTTCTCATTTCCCTTCATGCTCAGTTCAGGAGTCACCTCCTTCAGGAAAGCATCTTGATTTCACCTGAGTCACCCTCCATCTCATATAAAACATTTATTATATCTTATTGCAAATCCTCATTTATTTGCCTTGGTTACTAGCCCTCAGACCACCCCAAAGGCAGGGAGAATAGCTTCCATCTGTGCACCCCAGGTCTAATATAGGATATATTCTCAGTAATTGGTTTTAGAAAAGAAAAAGAAACAGTATATCAGCTTGAGGAAAATGGACTATTAACTTAGAGTTCCAATAATTAGTCCTGATTCACACTTTAATCCACCACAGAATCTTAAAAAAATAAGGTTCATTGGTACAAAAAGAAAAATTAGGACCTTACAGCCTTGTCAACTAAACTGGGTTTACAGTTTTAGACAACAGATGGATGGCCAAAGTCTCACTCCCTATTCCCTTGCATGCTTCCCCACCAACTTCAGTTTCCAATGGTTGTAATTTAAAATACTGTCAACACTGTTAGTTCAAGCATACCTCTTTGGAAATCTCAAAGGAGAAATAAATAGAATAATCTCCAAGGGAGCTATATGAGCTTAAAGAAGATCGACAGTACAGTTGTATTATTATAAAGTTAATATGAGACTCCTGTACCTAGGCAATGACATCCACACAAATTAGAAAAAGAACAAAACCCTTCCGATTTCCTTGGAGATTCACAAATCCTTATTGAAATGTTATGTGTCCTTTGCTCTATTTTAAGAAGCGATGTAAAAATTGTAATGGTGGTTAAAAATACATGAGAAAGGGGATCCCTGGGTGGTGCAGTGGTTTAGAACCTGCCTTTGGCCCAGGGCGTGATCCTGGAGACCTGGGTTCGAGTCTCACGTCGGCTCCTGGTGCATGGAGCCTGCTTCTCCCTCTGCCTGTGTCTCTGCCCCTCTCTCTCTCTCTTTGTGACTATCATAAATAAATAAAAATTTTAAAAAATAAAAATATTTTTTAAAAAATACACGAGAAAGAAGATTGTTACAAAGAAGCTTTCAGAGTGATTACATTGCATTCAAGTATTTGTCGATTTATTTTTATAGATAGTGCTAAACCTCTGTTCTCTATTTCCAGAAAGAAGATTAAACTATTTTTTCCTGTTTTGCAAAAATTGGGTTGCTCCAAAAAGAAAGCAAGGCTAC
The DNA here is from genome assembly GCF_018345385.1 of Vulpes lagopus. Classification (NCBI taxonomy): domain Eukaryota; kingdom Metazoa; phylum Chordata; class Mammalia; order Carnivora; family Canidae; genus Vulpes; species Vulpes lagopus. Next base: position 52,044,374 of record NC_054831.1, on the reverse strand, counting down.
TGTACATGAGTTTTGGCAATTAGAGGAAATTATCGGAAGACCTGCCCCCCTCGCCATGTCTTCAACCCAACCTTGTAAAAAGTGAGACAACAAAAATCTTGGTTATTGAAATAATACTCTTTTCAGGAAACCCAATTAATTTCAAATTATCATGTTGGAGAGTTTCCAGCAAGACACACCAGAGTCTCACGCATATGGTCTATAACTAGAAATGAAAACGGATAGTATCATCATTTGGCAACATGAAAGAAAGGCAACAAAATGTTTTTTAGGAGGAAAATATCCTATCATGACTTGTGTTTGCCATGTGATCAGCATCCAGAAGGTGGTTCTCTCCACTGGCCAATCCTTTCGTGACTTCCCAGTGTGACTATTCTGTGAGAAATGGCTCCCAGCTGCAGAAACCAGACTCAAAGTCACACATGAGATGATTTGCTGCTCCACATGGAAAACCAGTGAAGAGAAATTAGGTAGGAAACTTAATTCCTGAAACACTGATTTCATATTAGCCAATCAACTCTGGAGGGCTGAATGATCATTTCACTTTATAATAAATGTTTTCTGATTATCCGAATAGCTTTACTTTTTCCAAAAGCATAACTTTCCATGTGTTGGGTGAGGTATCACCCTTCTATATGCTTCTAACTAAAAGTCTGGAACATTTCATCCTAGCTGGCCATCTCTATTGTACTTAGAGTTGCAAGGTGAAACTACAGCTTTTCAGGGAGTTAACTGATTCATCTGCCAAGACTAACAAGATTCGCCTGCCGAGTTAGTAGTTTTAAAAAGATCCATTTGAAAGAGCGGTATGGATTCTGGACAGCTGAATAGTTTGTGGCTGGCACCTTGGTATTCATTCCCTTATGCTATTTTAACAGTTTCTCAAAAAAAAAAAAAAAAAAGTCGGGATCCCTGGGTGGCGCAGCGGTTTGGCGCCTGCCTTTGGCCCAGGGCGCGATCCTGGAGACCCGAGATCGAATCCCACGTCGGGCTCCCGGTGCATGGAGCCTGCTTCTCCCTCTGCCTGTGTCTCTGGCTCTGTCTCTCCTTCTATCTCTCAAGAATAAATAAATAAAATCTTAAAAAAAAAAAAAAAAAGTCTAGGCACTTTGGAAATGCAGGTAAATTAGATACTCTGACCCTTGCTTTTGTTTGCCTCTTAATACACAACTAAATAGTTGGGAAATAGTTAAGTTTCTTTGATCACACACACACACACACACACAAAAACATATGGAGTTTCCTCAAAAAGTTAAAAATAGAACTACCTTTAGGATCCAGCAATAGCCCTACTTGGTATTTACCCAAAGGACACAAAAATACTGATTTGAAGGGATACCAGCCCCTCGATGTTTATAGCAGCATTATCAACAGTTTCCAAATTATGGAGAGAGCTCAAATGTCCATTGACTGATGAATGCTTAAAGAATATATGGTATATACATACACACACTCACACACACACTGAACTATTATTCAGCCATGAAAAAAGATTGAAACCTTGCCATTTCTAATGACATGGATGGAACTAGAGAGTACTATGCTGAGCAAAGTAAGCCAGTCGGAGAAAGACAAATACTATATGATTTCACTCATATGTAGAATTTAAGAAAACAGATGAACATAAGGTGGGGGAAAAAAAGAGGCAAAGCAGGAAGCAGACGCTGAACAAAGTGAGGGTGGGTGGGGCATGGGGGTTAAACAAGTGATGGGGATTAAGGAGGGCATTTGTGATGAGCACTGAGTAGTGTAAGCGATAAATCACTAAATTCTACACCTAAAACTAATAACACTATGTTGACTAGAATTTAAATAAAAACTTGAAGAAAAAAATAATGCAAAGAAATAACTCAAGAAAAGAGGAACTAGTTCTAGATTAAGTGGGTGTTTGGGGTTATTAGTTTCATGGGTCTTTACCAGTTTCGCCACCAAATTAGTGAGATACGGTAGCAAGACTGAGCAGTAACCTAGAAATTCTAAAACCTCGATGTGTGCTTTTGAGGATTTAGTTTTTATGTGTTTAAATTCCCTTTGACTGAAATAAGAATCATAGTATCAGGCTATCTTAGATAATAGCTTGGGGAATAAATCAGTACAATGTAAAAAATTATTTCTTTTTTTAATAATAAATTTATTTTTATTGGTGTTCAATTTGCCAACATACAGAATAACACCCAGTGCTCATCCCGTCAAGTGCCCCCCTCAGTGCCCATCGCCCATTCACCCCCATCCCCCACCCTCCTCCCCTTCCACCACCCCTATATTCCTTTTCATGCATAAGCTATTTTACAACACTGGGAGAAAGGGGACAAAATAATTCTTGGCCAGACTATATCCAAAGTCTTAACAAGCTCCCTAGGATCAAAATGCTATCTTTAGTAATAAGAACAATAGACATGTTACCAGAAGTTCCCAGTATGTGCCAGGTTTGTGGGTTGTAGTTTTTTTTTTTTTTTTAACATATATTACCATTAGACCTTTCAAATACCCTCCACAGTAAGTGTAATCATCCGCTAAAGAGAAAAGCTGCTCTAAGCAACTTGTCTGTGGTAAATTTAGTAAATGGAACATCCAGGCTTTAAAATGTCTGACACCAAAGCTTATATACTATGAAGCCTCCTGAAACCAGGGATTCCATCATCATATGCCTGCTCCTATTATTTTCAATTTTAAATAATGTGACCAAATTCAGGCACCCAGGGGACTCAACTTGTTAAGTGACCAACTCTTGATTTTGGCACAGGTCATGATCTCAGTGCTGTGTGATCGAGCCCTGCATCAGGCTCCAGGCTTGGCTCAGAGTCGGCTTGAGATTCTCTGTCCCTCTCTGCACACCCTCCCCTCACTCAGGCTCTCTAATAAGTAAGCAAATAAATGAATAAAATCTTTTAAAAAATTATAATATGACCAATTTGACCATTATAATGAGTAAGCTCATTGTATCTTAACTATCAAAGGATCTTCAAATTTCTATAAACAGGGACACCTGGTTTCACGACAAGATAGTTCATTACTAACATGGCAATTCTTAAAACACTCAAGTCCACTATGCAAGTAATACTGCCACTTAAAATTTCTTTACATGTCAACCTTTAGATCTCAGAGCCATGCTTGTTTAGCTAGTCATATAATGGATATAGAATACTATTTTTTTTCCTTACAAGCAAATACTTTATTCTCCTTTAAATAGATTTCCCCCAAAATAAACATGAATTAAGTGCAGTATGATAATGAAAAAATGTTGTGTATCACCTAATGGTGAATCAATATACAAGGAAATGTCACTCACCCATATACCTAGCTGAAAATCTATTGCTTCGGAATGTGATTTTCTTTACTCAGCTCTGCCTACAGGGTTTATAGGATATCACTGACAAAAAATTACTCTTCAAAGAAGACTCTCTTCTCTTTTTTGCCATAGACTTAATCACCAAATACCAGCTGTGATGGTCTCTCTGGGCATCAGGAAAATCCTCTGGTCTTGTTCCTTGGTTCTCTATGAACCTTGCCTCTTCTAAGTCAATTGGTAGAGTGCAGAAATACTCAAGACTCAAAATATATATCTGACCTCTGAAATGTGCTTAAAGGTTCCAAATACTTGGTTTTGGACCTGATCAAGAAACCCTTCCACCTACTTCCAAGGGTACCTTTCTTCCCTGGAGTACACTTTCCTGGAATAGAAAATCTTCCATAAAAAAAAAAAAAAAAGAAGAAGAAAATCTTCCATGGGTAGGGTGACCACACATCTGGGTCACCACAGTTTATGCCTATTGTCCCAGCATAATAAGTAATACCTCTTCTTTTTTTTTTTCCTCTCAAGTGTTCCTATTCAGCTGATAAATTCAATATTGCTCAGTTGGGGGTCAATAAATTATACATTGGGGGATTCTGAGTGGCTCAGTCAGTTAAGGATCCGACTCTTGGTTTCAGCTAGGATTGTGATCTCAGGATGGTGAGATCCAGCCCCATGTGGGACTCCACGATCAACAGGGAGTCTATTTAAGATTCTCTCTCTCCCTCTCACACCTCCCCCATTCATTCTCTCTCCCTCTCTCAAATAAATAATTTTTTTGAAAAAACTGTATATTAATACACAAAAGAAATAAATCTGTGCAAATAACAATCTTATGCACCGCAGGTGACCACTGAAGTTAGAAGTAACCGCCGTATTCCTCAATGAGGCAGCGTACGGAAATGGCAATAAGGCCAGTAAGCATGTATGGAAAGTACAACATGACCCAAGCATCACCAAATCCTTCCACAGGCTCTTCACAACTGTACCTAGGTCACTGAACTGCAAAGATGCGAAGATGTCAAGACAAAATAACTTTGGATTGGATCAATGTTGAAGTGTGGCTTTAGAAGAAAAGTTGATTTAACTATCCAGATATTTCACCAGGTAAAATGTCAATCATTGCACTTCCCACAAAACATGCAACACCCTGTCCTTTGAAAAATGAAAATTAGTTTTTAAAATCCATCACCTTCAAAATATATGAAAGCAAAACGATGCAGTCATCTCTATAAAAATCTTGGTGAATTGCTCAGCTATGAGATAATGACATTTATCTTAATATACTTCAAAGGACATTTTTTAAAACTAAATATTCTAGAACCTAACTGCACTATAAAATATATATCAAATTTCAGTCACCAAAGTTTAGATTCTTCCATTAAAGTTTCCCTACATAATTCAAAAAGTTTAAAGTGTAGTTATAAATATCTGAAGAAAACCAGGAGATCCAATGTGTCATTAATGACACATTCTGGCCACTAATAAATGCTGATTATGCCATACAGAATAAATGCTACCTGTCTATAAAATCTAAAAAAGCATCAATTCATAAGTAGATATATTCATTACAAACAGTGATTTTGATTATTTTGTTGCTTTTAACTTTCTGTGATTGTAGAACACACTTCACAATTTCTAATCAGAGCATGAGAAATGCCACCATTCATAATTTTAGTGAAATTTTGCTGAGTTCACTTGAGTAATATTTTAAAATTATGACAAAGCTTTCTCTTGCATATTTAACCACTGCATTATATTGGCAGGAGAGAAAAAATTCACTCTCGTAGCTGGGGAAATTCTTCTGGATCATGAAAATTAAAATATTTATGAATCCTCTAGTTCAGAAGTAAATCAATTTTCTATTATATTAGAAAAAATATGTATAGGGATAAATGGAGAATGTTCCATTCAATAAGCATATACTAGGTCTTAATATGATATAAACATTTTGTTAATATTTATTGAGAAACCACAGGATCTTTTCTCATATATATGTGTATATATATATATATATATATATATATATATATATGAAATAGGAAATTTTTAGCACAATTTTTTTCAAAATAAAAAAAATTCAGAGACAGCATCACAGAATACATTAAATGCACTGCACTGGATTCTTAGTTTAAGAGTCTTTCCCTTGAATACTGTACCAACTTTCACTTGAATATTGTACCAATTTCTTCTGTAAAGTGTCACCATTTTTACAGCATTTTCTTTTTTAAATCTTTTAAAAAATATTTATTTAGAAAGCAAGAGAGTGAGAGAGTAGGCACACACATGCAGGGGTAAGTAGGAGAGGGAAAGAGAATTTCAAGCCGACTCCACACTGAGAGTGGAGCCTGACTTGAAGTGTATTAGCATTTTAAAAGCTCTAAAAAATTCCTACAATTAAAAGAACTTTTTTATCCTCCAGAATTTCCCACACAATTTTGATTTGAACATAAATCTGTCTATCCTTCCTTTTTTTTTTTTTTGGAAAAAAAAATAGTTTTTTTCCCTGCCACAACTGAAAAAGATGTATATTTTTTCTTTTTTTGTGATAAAACATTGATGGCATAAAATTAACCTATTTTAACTTATTTATGATAGTCACACACACAGAGAGAGAGAGGCAGAGACACAGGCAGAGGGAGAAGCAGGCTCCATGCACCGGGAGCCCGACGTGGGATTCGATTCAGGGTCTCCAGAATCCCCCCAATTATTTTGCAATGCTTTTATTGAAAGCTGTGCTGCAAAAATACGGCCTTTCATACACGATTTTCTGAAAAGGCAGAAAAGGGGTATGAAAAAAGAAAAAAAAAGTCACTTTTCTGCTCTCTAACGCCCGTTTTGCAGGAACGTTTTCCACGTTCATTTAAATGGTGTGTTTGAGGCTGAAAGTGCTGTCACTTTCAGGTGGCCCCTGGGACTCCCACACACATCTCCATGATGGGGACTTCTGGGGCCTGAGTGGCGAAGTTTTACTGAGCAGGAGCATCTAGTCTGTCTACAACTTTGACAGGGGAGATCTCCCCTGGGAGGCGTCCTAAGGCTTCTGACAAGTCCTGCAAAGTCCCCGCCTCCCCGCCTCCCCGCCTCCCCGCCACGGGATGCTGCGGTCCCTGCAGCGGTAACCGCCCTTCGGTGCCCTGGGAACTGGGGGCGCGGGGGTCTCCACGTCTCGCGCGCGCGTGGGGAGGGGGGCGGCTCCCTGCGTCACCGGGCTCCCGGGCTCCCCGCACCCCGGCCCGCGCTCGCTCGCCCGCAGTCTCGCCGCCTTCCCGGAGGAGGCGCGGCGGAGCGCTCGGGGCGCGGGGGCGCGGCTCGGGGAGGGGCTGCCCTGCGGGGTCTCGCGGCGCTGCTTCTCGGGCGCGGCCCGGGGCGGGAGGGGGAGCGCGCGGAGCGCTCACCTGCGGCCAGAGGGTGCCCCCCCGGTCGCCCGCCCGCTGCGGGGAGGCAGGTGCGGCCCTAGCCCCGCCCCGGCGCCCGAGCTTCTCGAACCTTCGCCCCCCGGGGCCCCGCCGCGTCCCCCGCCAAGCGCACGCTAAGTGTCCTTCCTCCCTAAGGCAGGGACACCAAGGATCAGGGGGCCTCCAGGCTCCACGAACTGCAGGCGTTGCTTGTGCGTATTCGTTGTAAGGCAATTATGCCTCAATTCAACTTTTTAGAATCTATCGTTTGGTACTATAGCGATGCTCTTTGGAGAAAGTTACGGGCGTTTTAGCTTCTTTGAAAGGTCAGAAAGACGGTATAGAAGCATGTTTCATCCACTTGATGAACTTAAGAATTCTGTTTATAACAAAAGTCTGCATTACGTAGTCAATTTGTAAAACAAAAATTTAAAAGTACGTGTAGAAGGACGCCTGAGTGGCTCAGTAGTTGAGCATCTGCCTTCAGCTCAGGGCATGATCCCAGGATCCTGAGATGGAGTCAGGAATCGGGGTCCCCCTCAGGGAGCCTGCTTCTCCCTCTGCCTATGTCTCTGCCTCTCTCTCTGGGTCTCTCATGAATAAATAAAATAAAGATCAGCCCCGCATTGACTTCCCCACTCAGGGTTGAGTCTGCGGATTCCCTCTACCCCTCTGCTTGTGTATTCAATCTCTCTCAAGTGAATGAATAAATAAATAAAATATTTTTAGAAAACAATATGTGTAGAATGTTTCAAAGTGGTTTTAAATTTCAAAGGGAAGTTTCTCCTATTTGGTAAAAATATATATAAGCATGTGTAGATATGTACAAATGTATTAAATATCTTAGTGCAGAAAATAGTGTAATGTCATATCAATTCTAATAATTCCATTGCTGTATAAATAATTTTCTCAAAACAAACACGACTGTACAAATATTGACATGAAATACTCATGTTGACATCAAAATAGATGGATATATATGCATTAAAATACATAAATGTTTTGTAATCTGTAAAATGGCTACATTTTCATTTCATAACAGCTATAGGAAGTTGATCTCAAGCAAGCACGCACACCAGGTTTTCTTTGTTCAAATTAAGTTACATAAGTTGGAAAATTTAAACACTAACACTACTTGTTGATAAGCATGGACATCTGTCCCTTCATTCAAAAAAAAAAAAAAAAAAAAAGCAAATAGCAGAACGGTATCAACATATAATCCACTTGAAAATTCCCAAATATGTAACCAGTGGAACTTCAACAAAGGAAGAGAAATGGGAAAATATATTCGAAATCAAATGCTAAAACACCTACTAACAGTCCAGGTGGAATTTGATTAAGAAAACCAATTAAAAGGAGAGCATAAAGAACCTCCTCACTGCAGGGGGGAGTGGGGAGGAGAAAAAAAGCTAAGTGTCAATATGTACAATTGAAAAGAGAGGAAATATATTTACTTTCAACTATTGAAAGTGAGAATAATTCAAACCATTAGAAAGATAAATCTCTCCAAAAGAAGTGGACCAAATAGCTTATAAGAAAATTTAAAGCATAGGAAAGAAATTGCCAGTCACATTAGAGAAAATGAATGGTCCTCACATAATTTTTTGAGTGAGAAAAGCACCCAAAAATTCCACTGAAATCATATTGGGAAGTAGATTGTTTTGCTTAAAACTAGGGTTAAAATTAGGTGTCTGAGGAACTAATGAAATTAAAAATACCCATCAACAGAAGCATTTTATACCAAGAACTTTTCATTAAAAAGGTGACATTTATCTTGTTGCAATATTTTTCTCTTGTTCAATAAAATACATCACTAAAATAAAACAGTGCAGCAAAATAAATGTCAAATTTTTAATAATTAAGAAGACCCACTTGGTGATATGGGATTTGGATTCATTTAGTTAGAATCCATCGTTTCCAAAGAGACACAAATATCATAGTTGCTAAGTTACCTCATATGAGAACCATCATGTGGGTTGTAAATTAAATTATATTACCTTTCAGATACAACTACATTGGAATAATAATTAGATTTCTTGTCATCACTCCTATCAAAGACTCTCCATAAAAGTCCTAAAAGGCAGGTGTTGAACCTAAATTTTGCCTAGTCATGAATAGCAACCGTGATTGACATGATTTCTATAGTCATCATGGCTGCCTTCTAGGCAACCCTTCCTCTTTTACCCCTCCCCACAGCTTTCTACATAATTGGTCAAAATCGAAACGCCCTATACTTTAATAAAGGTCAGCAATTCATAATATATGTCTCCTAAGAGAAAAGTATAAAGAGCTTTCCTCTCCCATCCATTTTCCTCTTTAACCAAAGTACACACACACCACAATTATTCCTTTTTTGAACAAATAGAGTTTGTAGTGTTAACAAAAAGCATCAAAGGCTTAAATTAGCATAGAAACCCCCACAAAGAATAGTAGTACTAATAGCTTCAGAATGAGAATGTTCATTTTATTTCATACATATTACCTTTACCTCACTGAAAGCAAAGACTTTTAAATCCAACCACAGTCATGAATGTGAGTATGTGGACAAATAAACCATTAATTCACTTACAGCAAGTTGCAGGATCTTCATCACTGTCATCAGAACAGTCCCGCCAAGAGTCACAGACCGATTCTTGGGCAATGCACTGGCCACTGGTACAAGTGAATTCATCAGCTGAGCAACGCTTTCTGGAGGGGCAAGTGCACAGGCATAGATCCAGAGCTGATTCAACCCAATAAAACCTTTCTGGCTCAATATAGTCCCTTCAAATAAAATCTTCAAAAAGCAAAACATAAAAAATTTATGAGTTTAAAATCTCCTTTAAGAGACTCCTCCAAAAAAAAAAAGGAATAAACATTTAATAATTATTGAAAAAAACACCTGTTAAAACAGCCAGCAAGTACAACCAATAAAATTCCTACTCATAAAGCCTGACTCACATGCATAATTGGTCTGAATGGGAAAAAAAACCCTACACTTAAGAAAAGTCAGCAATTTATAATATGATGTCTCCAAAGGGAAATTATAAGGAGTAGAAAGAGTACATCCACCGAGGCCTACTGAGAAACCACTCATGATCTAGTGAAATGCAAAATGCCACTTAACCACTGGCGTTGTCCCTGACTTCAAACTTGTTACTTGAGCATCATTTTCATGGCTCTCTTTCTTTACTATTCAGGGAAAAGAATAAGCATTATCACTACTTTTACACCAAGAGCTATAACTGCATCTGGGTTTTATACTACTGAAATTAGCACTGGAATGCAGGTAGGGAAATACTAGGCAAATAGAAAGGGACACAAGAAAAGAATAGAACATTTAAAAGAATAAATATAAAAATCTATTTTCACAAAAATAATTTCTCCAACAAAGAAGTGCCAATTAAAAGAAATAAATCTCATTTTCTCCAGTTGAATCGCTAGCTTTTTTAGGAGGTATACAGTATTAGTAAGTAAAGCAACCATACTTGCTATTCCAATGTAAGATATTTTCAAAGTAATAATATTTCTTGAGGTTCTACTAAAAGCAATGATTACCTAACACAAGAGTGAAGAGGAGAAATGAAGAGCTGAATAGACTCTACCAAATAACTGATTCTCTGCTGCCCAACAATATAGTAGCCACAGCTACAAAAGGCTATTTCAATTTAAATTTACTAAAATAAAATTAAAATTCAGTTCCTCAAAAATACCAGAGACATTGCAAGTGTTCAGTAGCCATATGTGGCTATTGACTACCATACTGGAAAGCGCAGATACTTAAATTTTCCATTATGACAGAAAATACTATTGAACAGCAATGAATGAACTAGGTGTAATTCATATATAAATAAGATACTAGGATGAAAAATAGAAAATCTGAGTAGATTTTTCTCCTTTGCAAAAATATGAGGAATATATATATATGTATATATATTTAAGAATTACTCAAGATCAAGTTTCAGATTACAAATATATTTAACAATTTAGCCTAGAAAATAATATTAAATTTAAATCATATGTAATAATAGGAAAATCTTGTATGCTGCTGTATACATTCCCCATAGTGAATATCATAATATAAATATATATATAGATTATTGGATCTACAGCTATATATTTTCATAGCAGCAAGAGATCTGATATGCATAAATGATAACAGTTTCGGTTTCAAAAACTGATGAATTTAAAGTTAGATTTCCAAAGGGTGCTATTATTGAAAGTTAATTACATTTAATATGCCCCTGGACATCTAGGATAACTCCCAAATTACTGTCTTTATATTTCAGTTTATTTCTCAGTTAAATAACAAAATAAACTTTAATATTCAGTTTTTATAAAAAGAGTGAAACTCCAATCATTTAGTACCTCTTTCAGAAGTTATAAAGATAAATATCAGCTTAGAAAATTAAAATAGTGTCAAATGTTAATTCAATAGGCTATGATATAAACCTCAACTTTGCTGTGATTAATAGAAAAATGCTATGGTTCAGAAATTCCAATCTCAGCAGTAAATGGGATTCTAAAAATCTTCATGGTTACAGTTCAGTATCATTTGGGTTCTCCCTCTCAACACCTAGCAAAATGTATATGTGTGGTATTACCATAAAGGAATGAAATTGGTTTCATGAGTCACACATACAATCAGTCTTATTATTTTACACTCGCAATCCTGCATGAACATATCTATACATTATACATCACAAAAGTGATAGAATTTTATTTTTTATTTTTTTACATTTTATTTATTTATTCGTAGACACACACAGAGAGAGGCAGAGACACAGGGAGAGGGAGAAGCAGGCTCCACGCAAGGAGCCGGATGCGGGACTCTATCCCAGGTCCCCAGGATCACACCCCAGGCTGCAGGCCAAACCGCTGCGCCACCGGGGCTGCCCAGTAATAGAATTTTAAATAAAATACTGCACTTCAAAAATATATTACGATTTCCAATTAATAATACCAGCTATTTAAATGTTGATCCCACTGACATTACTACATTTTGCAATATTGCTATGATATTAGAAAAGAAGGAAATGACAGGTGAACATTTAATATGAAGGTTTTAAGAAGTTAACAGAGATACTTTTCTACACAATCTCAACTCTATATACAACACAAAGTCCCAAGTTAATTTTTTTTTTTAAGAGACAGCATCCCACTGAGCATATGTACATTTTGGATACATCTTTGCCCAGGCAGATACAACCATGTTTTTCAAAGATGTGAATTACTGCATTCAAAACATTTGTATAGCCTTTATGGATTTTTAATACCAATGTATTATTTATCTGCTTCATAATGCCATTTGCTTCCTTGTTCGCAATGTATACTAATAGGGATGGAGGGGCCAGGAAGGGAGCCCAAGTAAAATGAAGCAGCTCTAAACAGGAGTTGTCATACTCTGGCTCTCCTACTCAGGGCAAACATGGCCATGGAAAGGCTACAGACAATGAAAATAAGTAGGCAGTTTCTCTCTCCAAATATACAAATCCACATCCTTAATTTAAATCCTAATTTAAATTTAACAATGGATGATAAAATTCACTACTGCAAAGTTACAAGTTAAACTTATAATAGAAAAGGAGATTCGTTTTTTTTTTTTTTTTTTTTCCATTTTGTACCTTAACTGTCTTCAGGCTTTCTGGTATTAACATCTCTGCTTTCACCCATTTTCTGTCAGTTGATGTATTGAATGTCCAAAATATTTCTTCCTCCTTTGATTCAAGTAAAACAACATTACTCATTCCCCAAATTCCACTCTCATATTTACATATGTACTCCCTTACATTACATTTCAACAGAGTTCACCCTACCTGTATAATGTGAAGTACTGGGAAGCCTAAAGTATTGGTAAAAAGGTATATAACATTTTTTAAAGGAACAATAAAATGGAGGCAGGGAAAGATGAAAAGGCAGAGCCCAGAGAATTTTTTTAGGGCAGGTAAAATGCTCTGTATGATAACATATGGTCGACACATGTCATCATACATTTGTCCAACCCATGGGATGCACAACCCCAAGCTGGAACCGTAATGTAAACTATGGACTTTGAGTGATGATAATGTGCCAAAGCAGGTTCATCATTTATAACAAAGGTACCTCCCTGATGGAGGATACTGATAATAGGGAGATTGTACATGTGTGTGGACAGCAGGAAAATGGGAAATCTTTGTACTCCTCCACCTCATTTTGCTAGGAACCTAAATCTGCTCTATAAAAACAAACTTTAAAAAAAATAAGAAGGAAATAAAGCATGTCTACATGGTAAAGCTGCTTATTTTTTTATGATGGAAAGTAAGGACAGGACAAACACTTGAGTGAAATCTTAAAGAAAGTATTGTACTCCAAAAATACAATTCTAAATAGAAATTCATAAAGCCAGCTACTAAATGTTCATCCCACTAACATTACTACATTTTATAATATTTCCATGACATTAGAAAAGAAACAGCACGCAAACACTTAATATTAAAACACTTAATATTTTAAAATAATGACAAGCCAACATTTAATATTTTAAAAAAACAATGTTATCAGATATGTTTTTCTGGACAATCTCAATTTATATACATATCTTTTTCTATGGGAGAATTCATTCCAAGTTCCAAACAATACAGTTATTTTCTGGAGATTATATTTCTATTTGACTCTCTTGTCATTCTATCAAAGACCTTTTTGTGCCTTCCAGAGCATGCTATGTCATGCATTTGTAAAATGATAATTTTCCAGGTTGCAAAGTGTATGCAAAATTACATTCTACTTGTACTACTTATACTAAGAGATAAGATACGCAATAGAAGTCTATAATGTAGTCCAAAATTTTGCATATGTTGTTGTGCTTTATGATTTGTGACCATGCTTTTATGCTCTGAAATAATAATTTCTTTAACAAACATGCAGGTTAATTTGACATTTCTCTAGTAAAGATAGACCATATTTTTCATAATGTTTACCCATAGGATGCATTGATTTTTTTCATGTATCAATATAGTGAAAATACAGAGTGGCATAAATGTTTCTCAGGTTGAGCTCTGAGACTCTGAGACCGTCTGTGCCCTCCTTCTACTGTGAGAGAGAAAACAGCACTGGAAGGTGACATCTAGTTGCAATTCAAATGACATATGACACACTTTTTCAGACTCTTAGAAGCATTAATCTCCTGGCTTCACTTATTTCATTCATAGCCAACATTTTCTAAAAATGAATCTATTTTCAACTTAGTCCTTTACCCTCTGATGTCTACTCCAATTTCCAAGTCTTAAATATTTCAGAAGATAGTCTAAACCCATTAAAATGTACTTCATTTTATTACTTATTCATATCAGCCGTTAAGACTTCCACATGACAGTGAACCATCCATGGTAGACATATTTTGAGCTGAGAGCTTCTGGGTCACTTCAGGATGAACTAGAGCTACACAAAGCTGGGACACACAACTAATTTTTCTTTCAATAATTTCCTATCCAACTTCAGCTACTTAGCATTGATACACTTAAATCCTCCACAGATGCTTTAAGTGAAACTGCTTGGCATGTCGCATTCATCATGTCCCTTCACTTCTATCTTATGAAAATAACTTAGAGCAATTTGTACTCTTTTTTCCTCTAAGACTAATTAATTCCCCTCTGTTCTACCAAAAGAAGAATGTGTTTACATTTTTTTGAAAAGCAAGCAGAATTCTTTTCTAAACTTAAACAGCTTTTTGTACACTAAGTTAACAGTATATTATGAAGTACAGATTTTTATATCACATTTTCCTGCTTCACAACATAAGTAATGAAAAAGAAAATGCGTTTACTCCAACTAAATAAAATCAACTTTTATTTTATTCTGTTCTCATTCTCAGACTCTTACCTAGGTACTTTCAACAGGCGTCAATGTGAAAAAGAAACCCCTTGGCTCAGAAAAACCTTTCAAGTGATGTTCTAATTTTCTATTACCTTAAAATCAATCAGTCAATCAATAAAAATTCTTAAAATGTCTTTACTCCTCCAGACTAGGATCAATAATGCCATTTTACCTTTCAAGGAAAGAATTGCTCTATCTCTTGGAGACCTTAGCTTATCCTTCCCTCTTTCAGTGAGGAAATCAAAGATATTAAATTCTAGGTTGTTGTTTCTGTTCCATTTAAATCACTTTTGAATAAATGTGGGACTAGGATCATGTACTTTGGCAAAGACATTCCTGCAAGGAAAGCTTACTATGGCCTTTAAAAACTGTTTCATACAAGAAAAGATACTTTCTAAAGTTTTTTTTTCCCTGCCCCAGCTATGTCTTCTTCCTATTTGTCACTGGGAATTTTAAAAATAATCTAAAAGGTACCACAAGCTGGGTACCCCACTACCCTTAGCTCACTGATGTGGAAACTCTCTTCAGGATAAAAGATAGGCTGTTGCTATGATTATGATTTCATAGATGTGAGACAGAGAACTAAGCTCAAGGATTAGCACTGCTACACATTTAAGCTGACCCTAAGAATCAACTCTTTACTTAAGAACTTGCCTTTCACCTGTGTTTTCTACTTCTCAAGTTCTAATGTCTACTGAAAATAAAGCTACTTTTAGCATCATCACTAGATATTTCTTGATTTACCTGTGTATACCTTAACGGTTGCTTTCTTCATTCTATCCAAGGAAGATGTAAAATGATCATTTAATGTTAGGTTTGGAGTCGTTTTTAACTTTGTGATAAAACTTCAACTTGCAATTTAAATGTATTTTGATGCAAATTTTACATTGGTGATCAATATGTGTTATATGTATAGAGTAGAGCAAACAGTGTAAGAAAAGGTAGAACCCTGCCTTGCAGAATACTAGGTAAACTAATAAACCAAACCACTGAGTATTCTAGGATATACCCCCCAACTAATTTTGATTAGTACATTAGATCAGTTCTCCATAGTAAACTTCTTATAATGCAGGAGATGGAGTTTTGATAACTCTATTCTTATTATATGATGTGGTATCTAAAGTCAATTTGTTGATGATATCTTCTATACAGTCCCAAAGTTTCTAACCCATCACTGATGTTCATGGTAGATTAAGATAACTTTTACTCAGCAATTAGAAACGACAAATACCCACCATTTGCTTCAACGTGGATGGAACTGGAGGGTATTATGCTGAGTGAAATAAGTCAATCGGAGAAGGACAAACAGTGTATGTTCTCATTCATTTGGGGAATATGAATAATAGTGAAAGGGAATATAAAGGAAGGGAAAAGAAATGTTGGGAAATATCAGGAAGGGAGACAGAACATAAAGACTCCTAACTCGGGGAAACGAACTAGGGGTGGTGGAAGGGGAGGAGGGCGGGTGTTGGAGGGGAATGGGTGACGGGCACTGAGGGGACACTTGATGGGATGAGCACTGGGTGTTTTTCTGTATGTTGGTAAATTGAACACCAATAAAAATTAATTTAAAAAAAATAAATAAAAATATTTTAATGAAAAAAAAAGATAACTTAGAATTAGAAGATATATGACACAAATTTCTACTTGTTTAAGATAATTCACTCAACATTCAGTGAATAATAATTATCTGTCATGTGAAAAGTACTATCACAGAACCACATATTTTTAAAGCATCTTTAACTGTAATATAAACTCAACGAAATTATTCTTGTGTCAAATACTATGAAGATATGTCATACAAATATAACACAGTTTCAGAACGCTAGAAATTGTGTCTCATTCATGAAAACAAACAAAATGTATTAGGCTATCTAATGAGTATATTCATCCAATTTCATGCTTTTGAACTCTGTGAATGTTCTAGAAAAGAAGAGGAAGAAGAAAAAAGACTGGACTGAAGAAAATGACACAAAAGAAAAAAGAAATGGGTGATGTGATAGAACTAAGAAGAAAAAGAGAACTCCTCTTTTCAGTTCTCACAATAATAGGCAGGTAATAGGTCATACCTGAGGATTAATTCAGATTGCAGAAGCAAATGGATGAGAAGAAAATGTTATTGACAGATGGTTAGTGATACTTGATAAGAACATATGATAAGCTTTTGTTGGAAAATGAATCTGGCCAATGTCAGGAGGAAGTTTCAACTAGATTTATTTGAAGCAGCTGAAGCCAAAAGAATCTGACTGGGATATTTTTACTGTCTTCCTTTTTCCTGTTAGAATTCCTGCAATTATTATCAAATGTCTCCCATTGCTAGAATGATCACTATTTACTCCTGTGATTTTCTTTCTTTTACTTCTATCTATAAATAATTTTCTTCTCGATAGAAATTCTCAGTGTCTCAAATATTTACCACTTATGGAGGATTGTTTTCAATCAAAGTTAGGGGGGAATAAAAAAAAGTTTCGATTTGTCTTATTTGCTAGCATTACCACAGCAACTTTCATTCTACTCAGTAAGCCATTTTTTCTCATTCCAATGACTCATTTGTTTGTATTTAATCAGTAATTACCAGTGTCTAAAACTGTATCTACTGGTACCATACAAGTAATTTGTTCCCATCATAAGTATAGCTCTAGTGATATATGGATCTAAAATCCAAAACAGATTCCATCAGAATGTCAGTACAGAGCCACTATACAGAACCTCAAATATCTTGTTTGTTTTTAATTAGACCTATAATTTCTTTACAATACTTCCATGAATTTTAACAATTTTTCAAAATAATACTGTGCAAATTATCACATTACATGTTCTACATGAGAGTATTTTTTTTTTTAAAGCAGGTTCCATGCCAGGCATGGAAATTAACACTGAGCTTGAACTCACAACCCTGACATCAATGTGAGATCAAAAGTCAGACACTTAAACAACTGAGCCACCCAGGCACACCTATATGACAGTAGGTCTTAAACCAGGTTCTTAATATTTCTTTTCAAAGGTATACTAAATGAAGTTAAGTTAAAGAATATCTAAAGCCTGCACACAACTGAGAAATAGAAACACAAGTTGCCAAAATGGAATTTCACTTATTCAATGATTTTGAAATAAATCCAAGTTTCTTCTCCCCTTATTATTATATAGTCTTACTCTCAGAGCACTGTTTTCCATGGAGTAATAGAATTGAGGATGGCAGCTCTTGCTGAGGCAGTGACATACAGAGCTATTTAAATAAGCTCTGCTGTCTAAATGGTTAAGAGTAGAAGCATCCTTAGCTCCTACCCATATATAGTAACCTGAAAAATAAAGGAAAGGGAAGTAATTTAGAAAAAAATTAGTTCCTTTTTGTTGGAAGAAAATTATTGTATTTCTGAACTTTTCAAAATCAGGTTTGAAAGACAAATATTTTACTTAAAGAAATGTGATGTTTTATTTACTTATTATTTTTAGGGATATGATATTTTAAAATGATTATATCAACTACAAATTATAGGTTTTCCTTTCTATATGTGATTTTAAAATACATTGATATCTGCTGCTTGTTCCTGAAATTTCAATTCAATATTCTTCTAAAAAGATATCCACTGATATAAAAATCTCCATGCTACCAAATTATCATTTTCTTTTAAATGTCAAAATGCAATCTTTATTTAACCAAGAATTCCTTACCTTTCTTCCCAGAATTCTTTCCCCTTTTATTTTTTTCTATCTTTTACTTTTAGAAAAACCTTTATAGTTTAAGGAAATATAATTTAAACAGATCCTCTTTCTTACCTAACCACATGAAAGTATCAGATACCGCAGTCCTATTAAACTGCATCTATGGATTTTATAGTACATAAAAATATTGTCAATCAATTTTATCCTGATACCTAAAACCAATTTGCACTGTTCTTAAATTTATAATATATACAATGCAGAGATACAAAGATATTTCTATGATTTTACAACTTCAATTTTCAATAGTAAAATTTTTCAATGTGTTATTTCTTTGTAAGTTAGTGAATATTCCCTATAATTTCTAAAAACTATGAATGTAAATTAGGTAAAAACTCTTATTTACTTAGAAATGTAAAACTGTAAGCAAAATACCATTGTAAGTTAACACTTTGCATCTGACTTATACACAAAGAAATGATACATAAGATAAAGACATTTTTACAAAAGCTGAGACAGATCAATTGCAACATAAAATATCTCAAAAGATAAGGAAAGAACAATTCTACCAAGTGATTGGGATGGCTGAAACCACAGAATTCTTGAACTTTGAGACCAGATCCAGGCTGTGGTAGTTTAGATTCTGACTAATTTGAATGCTGAAAACAAAAGCTAGAGGAAGAGTCAGCCTCTCTCAATGAAGTCAAAGACTAGAGGTGGAGAATTATGCTCAAAATCCAATGTGGAAAATATACCGACATTCACTACCTTGGGCTATGACTAAGTGACAGGGTGTGCAAAATTCCAAGGATTATCACAAAGTATAAAACCCTAAACTAGTAGTGTTACTGGGGTTAGTCTTGGGGAAATAGACATCAAAAAACACCTGGATTATTCATCTATTAATAGCAAGGCTTATACTCAAAAGAAACTACTTTTCACCACTTTACTAACTTGAGTTTGACCAAATCTAACTGACTTGGGAAAAGAGAAATATCAACTCCAGGATATTCCAGCCTTCTACATGAGGGGAAGAAAATACCTGGATCCAGTCCCCTCTAGCCTTACTGTCTCACCTAAGGTTGGGAGAGGAAGCACTTTCGAAGGTCACTTAACAGAGGAACAATCTCACTAAAAGAATGAGATACAATCATAGGATTCTAGAATGTTTCTCTTCCTCCTTACAACTTACCACAACTCACATAAAAGGGGGTCCTGCATAATAATAGAGTAATACTATTCAAATAACTGTAGGTCTTAAACCTATTTTAAGATGTCTCTAAATTCAACAGGTAAGACAAAAACAAGGATATCAGATGAAATTTTAGCCTTACACATCTGAACCTGCAGCAAACAATAAAAATTCTAATTTCTAGCTACATAAACATAATAGGTCATGCTAAATACTTATTGACTTTAGTTCACTTTATACAGCACATTATGTCTGGCCTTCATAAAAACATTACAAAGCATACTGAATGGAAAAAAAAAAGAAAAAGAAAAAGAAAGCCAACCAACAACAACAACAACAAAACACTTAGTTTGAAGAGACATAGCAAGTGTCAAAACCGACCCGGCTCTAACAGAAAAAAGTAGAAACATGCATAAAAAGATGGACAATGTAGTCAGAGATATGGATATTCTAAGAAAGAATTTTAAAATGACCTATTATGTTCTCTAGAGGTCAAAACAAAACACTATAACAGAATGAAGATTGACTTTAATAGGGTCATTAAGTACACTTGGTACAGCTGAGAAATGAATCTCTAAGCTGGAGAATATGTCAACAGAAATTTTCAAAACTAAAAAGCAAGATAATTTTTAAGTGGAAAAAAAGGAATATAATATTCAAGGACTGTGGAACGACTACAAAAGGTTTAACGTACATATAATGGGAATACAAGAAGAAGAAAGAAAGGAACAAAAGCAATAAGCAATACCTGAAACAATATTGACTGACAATTTTCTCTAAATTAATGCCAGACTTCAACTCACAGATCCAGGAAACTCAGAATACACCAAGTAAGATAAATACCCAAAAACCTACATATATAAGCATGTCATATTTAAACTTCAAAAGATCAAAAACAAAGAGACAATCTTAAAGAAAACCAAAGGAGATAAAGAAATCTTACCAAGAGGAATAGTGATTAGAATTATATTGGACTTCTATTTAGAAACCATCAAAACAATACGAATATAGAATAAAATATTTAGTCTTAAAAAAAAACTAAACTCAGAATTCTATATCCAGCAAAACCATTCTTCAAAAGTGATAAGGCTGCAGCCAGAGATCTAAGTAAAACAGATATAAGTAACACGCCTGAATGAGAATTTAAAGCAACAATCAGGGATGCCTGGGTGGCTCACCAGTTGAGCATCTGCCTTTGGCTCAGGTCATGATCCTGCAGCCCCAGGATCAAGTCCCACATTGGGCTCCCTGCATGGGTCCTGCTTCTCCCTCTGCCTCTGCCTCTGCCTCTCTCTGTGTGTGTCTCTCATGAATAACTAAATAAAATCTTTTAAAAAAAGCAACAATCATAAGGATACTCACTGTGCTTGAGAAAAGACTAAAAGACATCAGTAAGACACTTAACATTGAGATAACAGAGTTTTAAAAGAATCAATCAGAGATGAAGAGTACAATAAATGAGGCTGGAAACAGACTTGATGCAACGAACAGCAGGCTGGAAGAATCAGAGGAACAAATTAGTGATGTAGAAGACAAAATAATGGAAAGTAATGAAACTGAATAATAGAGAGAAAGAATTACACAACATGAGAATAGACTTAGGGCACTCAGTGACTCCATCAAACATAATAACAATCAGGTTATAGGAGTTTGGAAGAAGAGGAGAGCAAAGGGGGACAGAAATTTATTTCAAGAAATAATAGCAGAAAACTTCCCTGATCTGGGGAAGGCAAGAGATATCCAGATCCAGGAGGCTCAGAGAATTCTCATCAAGATCAACAAAATAGGCCAACACTAAGACATTTTGTAATCAAATTTGCAACATATAATGATAAAGAAAAAAATCTTAAAAGAAGTCCTTAACTTACAAGGGAAAACTCATAAGGCTAGCTGGAGATTTCTCAATAGAAACTCTGCGAGCCAGAAGGAAGTGCTATGACATATTCAAAGTGCTATAATGGGAAAAATGTGCAGCCAAGAATACTCTATTCCAGCAAGGCTGTCATTCAGAATAGGAGAGAAGATAAAGAGTTACCCCAAGAAACAAAAACTAAAGGAGTCTGTGACCACTAAACCTGCAAGAAATATTAAAGGGGACTCCTTGAGTATAAAAGAGACCAAAAGTGACAAAGGCAAGAAAGGATCAGAGAAAATCTCCAGAAGCAACAACAAAACAGTAATAAAATGGCAATAAATACATATCTATCAATACTTACTTTGGATGTAAATGGACTAAATGCTCTATTAAAAAGACAGAGATTTTCAGAATGGATAATGCCTATATGATGTCTAAAAGAGACTTATTTTAGACCTAACGGCTCCTGTAGATTAAAGGTGAGTGGATGCAGAAACATTTACCATGCAAATGTATGCCAGAAGAAAGCAGGAGTAGCAATACTTATATAAGACAAATTAGATTGTATTTTTAAAAAAGATTTATGCATTTATTTTAGAAATTGAGCATGTGAGCAGGGAGAGGGGCAGTGCAACAGGGAGAGAATCTCAAGCAGACTCTGCACTGAATGTGGATCCTGAGATGGGGCTTGATCTGAGATCATGACCTTAGCCAAAACCAAAAGTTGTATGCTCAACTGCCTGAGTCACTCAGGCACCCCTAGACAAACTACATTTTAATCCAAAGACTATAACAAGAGATGAAGAAGGGCACCATCCTAATAAAGGGGATAATCCAACAAAAAGATGTAACAGTTGTAAATATTTATTCATTCAACATGAAAGCAACCAAATGTATAAAGCAATTAATAACAAACATGAACTAATTCATATTAATATAATAACAGGGGCCTTAACACCCTACTTATATCAGTGGACAAATTATCTAAACAGGAAGAAACAAGGAAACAATGGCTTTGAATGTAAGTATTGTTAAAAGAAATTCTTCAAAGAGAAGGAAAATGATACCCATTAGAAACTTAGATCTCAATAAAGAAAGGAACAGTATTAGGAAAGCAGTAAATAAAACACATCAGTTGTTTCCAAGGTCTGAAAAATCTTTTAATTTTAATTTTCTTAATTTATCTCAAAGAGAACAGTTTGTTCAAAATAGTAACAGCCACAGTGTATTTGATGATTATAGTTTGCATATAAGTGAAATGAATGACAACAATACAAGGGACAGGAGGAAGCAGTGAGGAATATTTTGTTATTATAAGATACTTACACTACATGAAGGAGTATGAAGTTATTTGGAAATGGAATCAGATTAGTAGTAAATGTTTTTTGCAAACTCAGAGAACGCACTAAGAAAGGGAAGAAAAGGCAAGATGGAAAATTATGTAAAAAATAAAAAGAGGGACACAATATTATAGGCATCCCTAAAGGACAAAGTTTCCTTTTAGGTGGGAAATTAGAAGTCTGTATTGAGATCTCATTTCAGACAGCCTGAAAGGGATGGATGGGTAAGGTTTCAATAGGCACTAATAGGGTCAAATATGCTTTAAATAGAAGGACTCTGTATGTGCAAAGGCACCAATTTGAAGATGCGTATGTAGTAAAGAGTAATTTGGATCACTGTTTGGTCACCTCAGCCAAGTGTGCCAGTCACATTCCATCATGCAAATGAATTGTTTTATTCATCTGGAATCTTCTATTAAACCACTTGCTTGTATTGAAAAAAAAAAAAAGAAAGGGTAGAAAAGGAATTATAATTGAAATACTAAAAAAGGAAACAAAAAAGGAGCATATAAAATCCTCATTAAAAAGTACAAAGGAATAACAGGAGTGGAAGACAAAAGTAGGGACAAAGATCAAGTGCAACAAATAGAAAGCACTAACACAGAGGCCTCTAGGACAAACATTTAATAGAAGCTCCAGAAGACCAAAACAGAGGGATGAGAAGAGAATCACTTAAAAATAGTAACACACCATTTCCACAAATGATAAAATGAATGCATTCTGAGCATTGAAAATTGTAAATAAAAATAGGTTCACATCTGCACTCATCATCATGACATTTTCAAACATTAGAGATAAATATTTTTAAAAATCTGCATAAAAATGAAAAACAATTAGCTCAATTTAACACTCACACCTCAATCCTTCATCTGTAGAATCAAAACTGCAGAGTCTTGTATCTAGATGGCACAGTTCCTGCTCTGTATTCAATGCTTGACATGGTAAAATTTCATCTGTTAAATTTAAAGATTGGAAAGAAGTGAGATTTAGGTGCATCTGGAAAGCCACATGTATTTCTTAAAATGTTAGTATTTGTTCTAGAAAGCACTCCCACCCAGCTTCTCTCTGTGGCCACATCTCCCCTCATGCAACATTACACATAGAGAGACAGAACAGTATGACCATGCCCATGCTTCTGGGTTTTTAACCAGGTCTCTGGGGTGATGACTGAGCTTCCATGTCTCTCCGGAAGTAACATGGCTTCACATGGAAACAAAAACCTATAATCAGGAGGATAATTGTACACATATCAACTAAAACATAGGCCATCCTCTGTAAGTGGAAGCTGATCTACTGGAAGTACTGCCCTGCAATCCTCTCCCATGGTGTCTGTTTTTCCCTCCATTGCCCTCCCAATACAAGGCTGCAAAGTGCCCTGTTGCCACTTCCAGACAATTCTATCTCCTCTCCAAAAATTCTTAAGCTGTGAGTCTCCTGACATTCAGTGACATACCTCACTATGCCACCTTGTGACAGTCATCCACAGACACTGGTGCCACCACTACCCACCCTGAAGATTTTGGCTCTTGACTCACTGTCACTATAATTTTCACCTCTAGTTTCATCTTGCCTCTTAATTTCTTGCTTTTTTCTCATTGATGATCATGAAGAAAGGTTCAGTAAAATGACCTCTGCCACTGCTCCTTTGACTACTGTCATTATTAGTGATGACAACATTTCCTTTACCTTAACTTTGAGTGGTCCACTCCCCAACCATCACCTCTGTCTCTCCACTCATTCCTTCCAGTATCTCAGCTCTAACAATTTTTTTGACAGCACTAGGCCCCACAACATATTGGTCCTACAGTTTTCTAATTCCTTTCATCCTCTTTCCTGTTCTCATGTCCTTTCTCAAGGATGTGTTAGAGCCATCAGTCGGTGCTCCTATGATTCCTCATACCATCAGGGCAAAAACTCTGTTAAGTACAATCTGGTGCATACTGTAAGTCTCCCATAAATAGCTTTTTTTTTTTTTTATCATACTGTGTCAAAGAACATGAATTCAATAGAGTGAATTTAAAGATCTAGTTGGCTTTATTAAGCAGATTCATGAATTGGGCAGCATCCCATCTAGCAAGTAGAGCAGGACTCTGTGGAGCTGTACAAAATGGAAGGTTTTTATAGGAAGGAGAGTGGGGTGAGGAGTTATTCGCAAAAGAGAAGAAAGGCTTGTTCCAGGCAAAGTCACCTTCCCTTGGAGAAGGCCAAGAGGTCTTATTAGGTAGATTGCTTCATCTTCCCTTGGGGGATAGAGAAGGGTCCGTGTGACAGAGCAGCTCATTAGTGCTGATCAGAAAATTCCTGATCGGCAGGTTAAGACACTTTTCTGAGGAAGCTGAAACTGTAATTAGGTTAGATATTAAGCCCTAGTTTGGCAACTTAGCCTTGCCCAGGAGACACCTAGGCTTGTGGTTTTCTTTTTAACAAATGAAAGTGCTTGATGTTAAGCTTTTGATGGGCTCCATTTCAAAGACCTCCATCTCAAATAAGCAATTTATTCATGAGAAGCACAAAGAGGAAAGAGAGGCAGAGACACAGGCAGAGGGAGAAGCAGGCAGAGGGAGAAGCAGGCAGAGGGAGAAGCAGGCTCCATGCAGGGAGCCCGACAGGGACTCGATCCCAGGTTTCCAGGATCACGCCCTGGGCGGAAGGCAGACGCTAAACCGCTGAGCCATCAGGGCTGCCCTGGAGTTCCCCTTTTAGAAAGCCCTGGGTGGCCTAGATAATGGATGACTTGAGTAACCCTGCTTCTCCCTTCCTGCCCTTTAAGTCCCACACATTTTCAATTCACCAATAGAGTGAGTCCTCAAAACCCTAGGCCCGCCGGCCCTTGGACCCAGTGAAGACAGAACCCGATGCTCTCCCTCTCTCCATGACCTGGCTATATGGCCCTTGGACTTGGATGTGCTGGGTATCCTCCAAGACCTATGAGTAATGAACCTTGTTTTTTTTTTTCAAAGTTCTCTGATGGCTATCGCTGGGGTGCATCCTGCAATCCTAACCATAGCCACAAGGTCTGGGTCAGCCCCAAGAGCTCTGGTCGGGGAAATGTATGTGGGGGTTTGCATTAGCAGCATGGGCCCAGGTGAGTGCTCCAGGTATTTGCAGCCAAAGGCATCATTAGCAATAAGCTGACACCTCCAGGAAACTCACCACCATTCCAGTCTACATTTGTGTGGCTGAAGGTTAGTGAAGGAGAGCTCACCACCATGATGACTAAAATGGCTTTATATCTGTGACCACTCACTCCATTGCTTGTGGCCAGCCTAACGCATTCCCCTTTCTTTCCTTTTCCTCCATTCCTAGCCAGCTATTCAAACCCTTTATCCCTCCCTCCTTCAACAGCCAACTCCTCCTCCCCTATTATCATTCTCTGCTAATCATCTTGTTTCACATTTTTGGGGGGGGAAATGAGAGGAAACAGCACAAAGACCTCCAAGAACCAAAACCCATCTCCTTGCACTGCTGCCCATGTTTCTACAGAAAATCATCTCTTCCTCCCTGTTTTGGGAATTTTCCAGCAATTTCCTCCCCTCCTTTACATCAACAGGTTTTCTTTCACTTCACACAAAGGCACCAAAATTGTACCCATCTTAAGAGAACCCTCTGACCCTGTGGCCCTCTCCAACTAACTTCCTATGTTCTGCCTATTTACATGGACTCTGACACCAATTCTTTCCAGTGAGCTTTTTTTTAAATATTTTTTTAATGAAGTAAAATTCACAGAACATAAAAATCACCATTTTGACCATTTTAAAGTGGACAATTCAATGGCTTTTATACATTCACAATATTGTACAATTATTACCACTAATTCCAAAACGTTTTCCTCATCCCAAAATAAAACCCATACTCATGTAAGTCACTCCCCATTCCCTACTCCTCCTCAGACCCTGACAACCACAAATCTCCTTTCCATCTCTATATATTTGCTGATTCTGGACATTTCATATAAATAGAATCATACAATATATGGTGTTTTGTGTTTGACTTCTTAGCATAATGTTTTCAAGGTTCATTCATGTTGTAGCACATATCAGGACTTCTTTCCTTTTCTGTACTTTACCAATCCACAGAAAGTGCATCTATCATGAATGACCTCTATATTGCTAAATCCAACATTTAATTTTTCCTCCTGAGCATACCTTATGTGTCAGTAATATTGAACATAGTTGATCACTCTCTCTTTCTTGAAACCTTTTCTTCACTAGGTTCTGATACATAATTCTCTCTTGGTTTTCCTCTTAAATTTCTAGTTTTTCATTCTCCATCTCCTCTGCTGTTTGTCCTCATTTCCTCCATAGTACACAAAGTAACATGAGAATGCCCCAGAGCTCAGTTCTTGGATCTCTTCTCTACACCCACAATCTTTTTTTTTTTTTCCACAATCTTAATGTCACCTTGTCTCATGCATTTAAAACATTTCCTAAATGCCAATTCCTCATAAGATGATATTTCAGGCCCAACTTCCCTGGACTCCAATATACATATCCCATTGCTATCTCAGCCATTTCACGTGGTCAGCTAACACGTATCTCGATAGAAATGGATCTAAAACCAAAGTTCTGATTCTGTCTGCTTATACTTTTTCCTCCTGCTTTTCTTCCCATCTCAGCTTGTGACAACTCCATCCCTCCCATTTCAGGAAGAGATCTGGATTCATGACCCATCTCTTGCTCTCATCCATCATGTTGTCCATCAGCAAATCTTTGTTTTATCTATAAAATACATCCAGAATCTCACTGTCTTACAGCCTCTGCTATTACTACTACCAATTCTGACTCAAGGGAATATTGCTCTTTCTGGTTACACTAATAATATATTTTCCCCCTTGTTGCTGCCCTTGTGGCCTTCTGACCTTTAAATATGGGAGTCAAGGGATCCCTGGGTGGCGCAGCGGTTTGGCGCCTGCCTTTGGCCCGGGGCACGATCCTGGAGACCCGGGATCGAATCCCACGTCGGGCTCCCGGTGCATGGAGCCTGCTCCTCCCTCTGCCTGTGTCTCTGCTTCTCTCTCTCTCACTGTGTGCCTATCATAAAAAAATAAATAAATAAATAAAAAAATAAATAAATAAATAAATAAATATGGGAGTCAAATCATGTCTCCTCTGCTCAAAATTTTTACATGGGTTTCTGTCCTTCACGGAATAAATGCAGAAGCCCTTACCATGATCTTTCTCATACAAACCAGGATGACTCTTGCCTCAGGACCTTTGAATTTATGATTCCTTCCAAATTGCACATGGCTCTTTCCCTCAACTCCTTGGGGATTCTTTTTTGCTCAGAAATATGTTCTCCATGTACCATGCCTGACTACTCTATTTAAAAACCTCATGTTACCTTCACCTGTGGCACTTCTTATCTTGGCTTTCTATTTTATTGTTCTCCATAGCACATATTACCACTTGACATAAATTTTTTAAAATTTATCTACTTAGTGTCTTTCTCCCTTTTGCTAAAAGGTAAGTTCCATGAACACAGGGATTGCTGTTTGTTTTTTACTGCTATCTCCCCATTGTCTGAAACAACTCTTGACACAACATAGGTGCTCAATATTTACTTGTTTAAGGACTGAATAAACATATAACCTAAGAACAATTCAACAAGACACTTTAAAATATCATAGATTGCATGTAAATTGTTTACACTTTTATTTGAAATAAAATTGAAGCAACTGGTTATAAAACAATTTATGAACAACATTCATAAGCTGATTTCTTATAATGGAAGCTCATAAATGATGAGTATGCAAAGCCTCTTAATTGTGAGATCCACTGAAAATAAAACTGCATATGCAATTAAGGGAGGGTAGGTAATAAATGAAGCTAAGATTGCACAATAACAATGTGAGACAATTAAAACCGTAATTTTTATAGATTCATGTATAGCTGCAGATCTGCTGCCCCCTAGAGCTAAATAATTATTGGCTATAGTTCAACTAACTATCATATATTATCTCTAATTTTTCACTATTTATAGAAGACAAAAAACTCACAAAAACACTATAAACAAAAATAGAAAAAGTCAAGTATAAATTACAAGATATTATAAATGTAACTTGTGTCAATTGGCATTAAGTATCTTTTACCAACGTCAACCATTTTTATTGCCTTCATCCCCCAAACTGGAATTTGTAACCATAAAAACAGCAGATGGGGGTATAAGTCAACAATCAGTTAATCTGGACATCTCTTTTTATTTTAGTGTATTGAATCTCAGAGTTCAAAACTATTACACATTTTTTCTACATGCCCACTCTCTTTCTTTCTCATTTTTTTCATGGCACCACAATCTAGCTGCAGAAAATTGAGTATTTTCAAGTCCTCCATCCGTGATACATGATCATCAGGATGAAGCTCTGCCAACCATTTTAAGGTCTTTATACCAATAAAGGCACATTTCCTTCAAATCTCATCTTGTACAAGCAGGTTATGCAAAATTGGCCAGACTCTCTCTCCGACGGGACATAATGAAGTCCAAGTCTCATGGCCATTGCAGTAAAAGCTATAACTGACATCCACTTTTGACTCCAGGGGCTTTAGATAATTTCTTAATCAATTTTCTTAAATTAGTAATGAATTTCAAGGAACGGTTGTTAGATCTTAAAAGGTAGTTAGAAGTTAATAAGACAAAAAAGGTAACTAGGTGCTTAGTTATTTAACTGGATAATATGTATGCACCATTCAGATTCTCATTAAAGGATGATTTGTATATTTGGGGCCTTTATAAATGAGACAAAGGCAACATCCTGGCAAATCAATCTAAATATATTCAGAGAATTTTCACAATATTCTGATTATGAGCCACAGCATGCAATTTTTATAAAAATTATAATAAGAAATTTATTCAAAAATCAGTGGCTAAACACATATTTATTCATAGTCATAAAGCTTCACTTTTTTTTTCATACACGATACTTTGGTAAAGTCTAAAAAGATATTCCTTTCAATGAATGTGCAGTGAATTTTCTTAGAAAAGGGCAATAGTTAGAATGATGCTGTTTGAAGTTATGAGAATAATCTAAAACATTTATCTAATAAAAAAAAAGAATTTAGTTGAATTGTCCAACTTACCAAATGTTCAGATTTTATAGAGATACCTATACCATAAGCATTTTTTAAAATTGTTCACATTTTGATAGTAAAGAGAAATATCACAGCAAAACAATAAAGTTATGCTTTTTCTTTAAAGATAATACTACTTAGTACTCTGTGGCAGCTTCCTCGCCATCAGAATTGTTTCAATTTTAAAAAGTTACTGTTTGTTCATTAAATGTACTTAGCTTTCATAGAATAAAATCCAGACTTTTGGTTATCTGGTTCTATGAGTTTTGGCAAATATAGACCCATGATTTTTCAATCAGTCAATACTCTATTTATTTAGTCAGATCTTCTTGATGCCTTTGATCATTACTTTGTAGATTTCAGAATACAAATCCAGCATATTTTTTGTTTGATTTATTTATTTATTTTAGATTTTATTTACTGATTCATGAGAGACACAGAGAGAAAGGCAGAGACACAGGGAGAGGGAGAAGCAGTCTCCCTGTGGGGAACCTGATGCAGAACTCTATCCCAGGACCCAAGGATTGGGAGCTGAGCCAAAGGCAGCTGCTCAAACACTGAGCCACCCCGTTGCCCCTATTTTGTTGGATTTATATGTAAGAATTTCCTTTGATTGTATTACAAATTGTTGGATTTATGTGCATAGAATTTTTTGTAGTATTTCCTTATTACTATCATTCTCTTAATACCTGCAGAGTCTTTGATATTAGCACTATTTCACTCCAAATGTGTGTCTTTTCTCTTTTTCTCTACCTTCTTTTCAGGTAGAACTTTATCAATTTTAATACCTCTTCAAAGGACCAGCTTTTGGTTTTGATAACTTTCTCTAATACTTTCCCATCTTAAATTCTATTATTTATTCTTTATATGTATTATTTCCCCACTGCTTGATTTAGCTTTTAAAAGTTCTTCTTTTTTACTTTCATTAGATAGATAGTTAAAGTTACTGACTTGAGAGCTTTTTTTCTTTTCTAATAAAAATTTTATGTCAATTATTTTTTTTCTAAGCACTGCTTTAGCTATATTTTACAAACTTTAGTAAGTTATATTTTCATTTACTTTCAGTTAAAAATATTTGGCTATTTCAAAGTATGTTTTATTTAAATGTGTGATATTTAATTTCCAAATGACTGTGGATGTCTCAGATTTGTAGTTTAATTTCATTTTTCTCAGAGGAGATACATTTTACTATTTCAATTGTTTTAACATCCTTAAGGTTTGTTCTGCAGCCCCAGTAGTACTGCTAAGCCATATTGGAAACTGGAAATTTCAGTAATATTATCTTCATTTAACACTTTCATATTTTGTTCATCATTGATTTTTTAATTAATTGTGAGCTTTTAATACATGGTATTAAAATATTATTTACCTTAATTAGTGCTTGTCTCACTCTGCTCAGGCTGCTATAACAAAGTGCCATAAATTAGATGGCTTAAGGAACAAAAATTTATATTCTCACAGTTCTGGAGGCTGAAAGTATAAGGCATGTTTGGGTTCCCATAAGGGTCCTCTTCCTGGCTTGGACATGGCTACTTTCTCACTGTGTCCTCACATGACAGAGGGAGAGGGTGAGAGAGAGGGAGAGAGAAAGACATGGTGGTGGAGAGGAAGAGGGAAAGAGTGGAAGGGGGAGAGAGAGAGAGAGAGGGAGAGAGAGATCTCCTCTTTTTATAAGGCCACAGTCCTTCCTGTCATATTAGGACCCCACCCTTATGATCTTATTTAACTTTAATTATCTAGATACTATTCCCAATATAATCACACTGGGGATTAGAGCTTCCACATGTGAAATTTGGAGGGGACACAGTTTGTTCCCTAACAACAAGTTTTTACCATCCCCTTGAATTCTGCATCCGCAGGAGTAGGTCACTTGCCTCCCTATAGCCTTGCCACTGGGCCCAGGCTGCAGTCCATCTTAGTAAACGTTCCACATGCACTTAAAAGGAATTTAAGTCTTAAATTACTTTTTTAAAATATCAATGATATCAAGTAGGTAGATAATTTTCTCTCTTTCCCTAGATTGCCTTTTTATTTTGTTGTTTCTTTTGCTGTGCAGAAGCTTTTTGATTTGATGTATAGTCTCACTTGCTGATTTTTCTTTTGGTGTCATATCCCCCAAAAAAAGGTTGCCAAGATTAATGTCACAGAGATTTTTCCCCTATGCTTTCTCTACAGGTTTTATGGTTCCAGATCTTATGTTTAAGTTTTTAATCCATTTAGGATTAATTTTTGTTCATGGAATAAGATGAGTCTGATTTCATTTTTCACCATGTGGCCATCCAGTTTTCTCAACACCATTTATTGAAGAGATTATCCTTTCTCTATGAAGCATTCTTGACTCCCTCTCAAATATTAGTTTATCTACCTACAGTGTTTTATTTCTGGGTTCTCTATTGTGTTCCATTGCTCTGTGTCACTTTTTAAGCCAGTAGCAAATTGGTTTTAATTATTATAGCTTTGTAGTCTAATTTAAAATCAGGAAGTATGAGGCCTCTGGCATTGTTCTTTCTCAGGATTGCTTTGGCTATCTGGGGTCTTTTGTGGTTCCCTACACATTTTAGGGCTTTTTTCCTTAAGTTTTGCAAATTCTTGCTGATTTGGGGGGTGTGTTTTTTCTATTATTAACTGAGAGGTGTGTATTCAAGGCTCCTTGTGTAATTGTAGATTTTCCTATTTCTTCTTTTATTTCTTCATACTGTTTTTAGGTGCATACATATTGAAAACGATTCTGCCTTTCTAGTGAATTTACCCTTTTATCATTATATAATGTCCTTCTTTATTCCTATTAATTTTCCTTGTTCTGAAGCACATCTTGTTTGATATTAATATAGCCATATCACCTTATTTTAATCCCCTTACTATTAAAAATTCTCTATTTGTTGTTCTTTTTTTTTGTTGTTCTTTTTTTAAGTGTAGTTGACACATAACATTACATTACTTTCAGGTGTACAACCTAGTGATTCCATAAATCTATACGTTATCCTAATGCTCACCAAAAGTGTAGCTACCATCTGTCACCACAGAACATGATTACTGTACCATTGACTATATTCTCTACACTGTACCCTTTAGCCTCGTGTCTTATTCATTCCACTCCCCTTCACGCATTTTACCAATCCCTCCACCCCCTTCCCCTCTGGCATCCATCAGTCTGTTCTCTGTGTTTATAGATACATTTCTGCTTTTTGTTTATTCATTTTTTTCTATTCCACATACATTTTTAATTTTTTGAGGAATCCCAATATTTTTCCATAGTAGCTGCACCAATGTACATTTCTCTTCCTCCACACCTTCCCTAATATTTATTTCTTATCATTTTTTACTTTAGCCATTCCAACAGGCATAAATAATATCTTATTGTGTTTTTTTATATTCATTTCCCTGATCATGAGTGGTGTTGAGCATCTTTTAATGTTGGTCTTCTGTATGTCTTCTTTGGAAAAGTGTCTACGTAGATAATCTGCCCATTTTTTAGTTGGGTTATTTTCTTTTTGTAGTGTTGCAGAGTTTGTGTTCTCTACATTTATTGTACTTTGTGCTCTTTACTACCACTCTACTATCATTTTGCCTTCACCATCTGTTTTCCTTTTTCTTCTAGTGGATTGTTTCTCTATTTTAATATTTTTATGCTCAACTTTAGTGTATCTATTTTCCTTTACTTATAAATGTTTAGTGTTCACTCTAGGGATGATATGTGCACCTTAGTTTAACACTCTATGTAGAGTTTGTTAACATTTCAAATAAAATGTAGACATCTTAAAGCTATGGACTTGATTCTCCCAATTTCATGGTATACTTATCATATGTGCTACATCTACATACTTTGAACTCACCAAAAGGATGTTCAAATGTCTGTTTTCAAGAGTCCTGTGTACAACAAAAATCTTTAGAGGAGAAGATAATTCCATTATATTCTCTGATATTTATGACTTCAGTTGTTCTTTATTCCTACCAATAAAATTTTTCTCTGGAATTTTTTTTCAGCCAGGAAACCTGCTTTAACATTTCTTTTAGAGTACATTTTCTGGTGATGAATTATGTTAGTTTTTCTTCTGAGAATATCTTTCTTTTACCTTAACTCCTGAAGGATATTTTCAACAAATATAGAATCCAGAATTACTTAGTTTTAACATTTAAAAAATGCATCTCTATAGTCTCACTTCCATAATGATGGGAATACTACAATCTCTACAGAAAGTAGAGACTACCATCTCTCCCAAGCAGAGACTTAGGTGGATACAGATGAGAAAGTATTCCTATATTATAGAATTAGCTCAGGAAAGCCCTGTAATAGTTTTCTAGGGCTGCCATAACAAAGCATCACAGTTTTGGTGGCTTAAACAACATAAATTTATTTTCTCATGATTTTGGAAGCTATAAGTCTCATAAAATCACATTAGATAGCTTGAGGACATACCTTAATTTCTGAGTTTAAAACAAAAGCCAAAAAATAATATATATTCTTAGCATAAATATAAGTACTGCTAAAAAATAGTTCCATGATATTTTATTTAAGTCTGTGTTCTGGGATGCCTGGATGGCTCAGTGGTTGAGTGTCTGCCTTCAGCTCAGGGTGTGATCCTGGGGTGCTGGGATCAAGTCCTGCATTGGGCTCCCTGCAGGGAGCTTGCTTCTCCCTCTGCCTGTGTCTCTGCTTCTCTCTCTCTCTGTCTCTCATGAATAAATAAATAAAATGTTAAAAAATAAATAAATCCATCTTCTGTGAAATGGAGCACTGTGAAATGGAGCTATAGCTCAGAAGACAGAGGAATTCATTTGAATTCCCAAATATTGCATGTGTTCAGTGTTGAGTCATTTAGTTGACATATATTCATTAAGTGCATGCTCTGTGCTGGAGATCCACAAAGGAATAAGACACTAGTAACTGTTTCCTCAAGAAACTCAACATTTAGTTATGGAAATATATTAATATTCTGTATGTATGTGTGTTTGTGTGTGTGTGTGTGTGTGTGTGTGTGTGTGTGTGTAGAGCATGGGGGGGTATTTTTTGTAAAAGAAGGCTTCCCAGAAAAAAGACTTCCACTCAGTCTTCTCAGTATGGAAGAACACATAGAACAGGTACTAGGAGGACAGGCAAAAAAAAAAAAAAGCCACGAAATGGGCAGAGGGAGCAAGGTTTACACAGATTCCCAAGAATAAGATGACACTGTGTTGCTGACCCCACAAGAAGTTTATTCTGGCCAGAGTATGGAGATTCTTGGAGGACTGTGAAGGAGGAAATGAGGCTGGTGTGCAAGAGTAGGATCATGATGAGCTTAGAAATTTGAATTCATAAGAATTCTTAAGAAATTTCAATTCTATCATGAAGGCAATAAGAGTTATTGACAGATTTTAACAAGTATAGATTGGTCATATTTGTATGTCAGAAAGTACAATCTGATGGATAATAGATAGTACTGGATAGTAGAGTTGAAGAGACCAAAACCAGAGTTTTTAAAAATCCAGGGGGAAAAATACATGCTTAAATGAAGTCATAGTTGGATAAATAATAATTATAAATAAGAGGAGATAATGTGAAAAATGTAAGGACACTCCCTCTCTACTATTTTTTAACTTAATTCATACAGGAGTAGGAAAAGGGGAGAATGATTTAAGAATGACTCCTAGGCTACTGAGTGAGACCAGATGTCAGTAATTTAAAAAGGGAATCTAGGCAAGGGAACAGATTTTGAAAGAAAACTAGAATTTATTTCTAAGTATGCTGATATTGAGTTTCTCTGGAAAATATATTTGCTCACTCAGCTCATCAACCTGTTCTCCTTGCCTGCCTCAACCGCAGAGGCTGAATTCAAATATTCAATTTTATTAGTCTGCCTAACAACCAAGGTACCTGCATGACAATTGCCAATGGTATGGACAAAAAAATTGCCCTTTCTCATTTCTCTGTACTTTCTATCCTGGATGTGAGATGTATAGAACCTCAAAAGTCATTTTAAGAAGATAAGGTGAGAAGCATGAAGCAAATGTCAGGATATCCCTTAGTCCTTGATTTTAACAGTATCAGAGTCAAAGAATCTACGTCATAACTGTCCATCTCCTCTGTTTTCTTAAGTCATCCAAGAAAACTCCTCTTTTCTTGCATCCAAATGCACTCCTAACTCTACCCTCTACTGGAGCAAGATTTCTGATGGTGATGTCTGGAAGTGGTTGAGTTGGCTCTGCACCCTGATCAGATGTACCCTGACCATCACCATCAGGACTGCATGAGGCTGAAACCACTCTCTAATCAGCTACAATCCTGTCTCAGGGCACTTACTGCCAAGTTCAGTAATCAACATTAGACCAGGCTTCATGGTTCCCAAATGCTAGGTTGGTTCTTTGTTTTGATACTTTTTTTAAGAGCAAGAGAGTGCATATGTTGGGGGGTGGGGGTGGTGCAGAGGGAGAGAGAGAGCAGGTTCCATGACCCTGAGATCATGACCTGAGCCAAAATCAAGAGTCAGAGGCTTAACTGATCAAGCCATTCAGCCATCCCAAAAGCTAGTTTGGTTCTTAAACCTGAGGTTAGCTGGCTTCACAAAAAATGTCCTAAGAACCTTATTTAAAATGCAGGCATCATACTCAGTGATTTCCATCTAATGGTCTGAAGTAAAGCTCAGAATCAATCACTTTTCTTTGTGATTCTGGAGACTGACTAGTGTCTAGGGTTAGTTTATCATGATAGCCTCTGAACTTGACTAGAGAGCATCACTTGGAAATTTAATGTTACATAATACTACCATATCTCACGTTTCTACCATTTACAAAATGCAACTCCATCCAAATACCAATCGTATTCCATGACACTTTATTCTTTTCCTCCATTATTAATCCTCATGCTGCTGTGTTTTCCTCCCAATAGTTTAAATATACCATCAACCCTCATTCTAGCTGGAAAAACAAAAAACTTCTTGCACCCTCACCTTCAAAGAACATATTGTGATCTTACCTGAATATTGGCTTTTTCCAAAAAAGAGACTACTTTCTTTTGTAATTCTCCCAAGGGATGACATCCCTTCCCATTAAAAGACCCTTTAATTTTAGGGCCTAAAATTAAACTTGACATTCTTCCAAATCCCCAGTTTTGATTCATTTATTCTTCCATGTGTAGAAACATTTTGGCTCATGACATCCAATTTACTGCCCTGGGTCTCCATGCATCCATATTCATGAAGACTTCAGTTTGGGGTTTCAAAATCTTCTCTAGCCCCAAACCTTATAATGTTGTATAAATTTAATGTCAATGTGAAAGGCCTAGCCAATAAATTAGCTTTAAAATTCATGCCTCATCATCTTTAGTAAACTATTTCCACACCACCTAAAAACAATATGGCCATATCATTATATAGAACTATTGTCTTAGAAATTATAGACATCAATATTTCTCTATTTGACCACGATCTTTCATTGAATGTCCAACTTTCTGTGATCTCACTCCTGTGACTATTGCTTTTTCACTTCTACAGTGATATTATAAGAGTTATTTTAAGTGCTTACTAAAAATCTGTCATTTGTCTTCCGAATATTTATTATGGTGCATCTACATTGGCCAGTATATGGATCATGGGTAATCAAGGAACTGTCTCTGGGTCCCATGTCCAAAGATGGAGAGAAAGGTTGTCTGTGAAATGATAGTAGAGTTCTATTACAGGTGATGTCAAGTCCCAAGCACAATCCTAGCATCCTCCCACATGTA
This sequence comes from Vulpes lagopus, assembly GCF_018345385.1. Classification (NCBI taxonomy): domain Eukaryota; kingdom Metazoa; phylum Chordata; class Mammalia; order Carnivora; family Canidae; genus Vulpes; species Vulpes lagopus. The sequence continues at coordinate 52,007,047 of NC_054831.1, read as the reverse complement.
CATTTGTAATGCAAAGTTTCAATGGCAGAGGCCAGGTCCTAATTTTCCTTACAGTTAGGAAAGTCCAGTCCATAGCTGATTTCATTCCTTATTTTCTTTTGAGGGTGATTAGCTGGGTTGAGCATTACATAGGACTAGCTGGGGATCATTTTGTTTGGCAGACCTCAGTTTCTGTAGAAACTATAAAAATGAGGTATATAAAGATACTGCTGAAGTGATCAGTTAGGGACTAGCTGCCTTATAAAAAGCCAAGCATAAGCTGACCGTGCACTGGACCCAGGAATGTCATGCAGGGTAACAGAAGAGAGAGCATGAATGGTAGAGCAGTCAGTAGTTGTGTCTGCTTTGCCTGCGGTCAACAGTGTGCTTATCCTAATCTATTGCTTCCCTTCCAATAAATCCCATAAATGTTATCTTCTATTAGTGAAAAAGCATTGAAATTTATACTTCAATTATTTACTTCTAGAAATAGGTGGAGCTTACAGTCTGCTCCCATAAAATTCTCCAAATTAATTTATCTATATTTCAATTTATCATGTAGTGATTTCTTACCTAAAATATGCTGAGAAGTGATAATATAAAGATGAAGGAAATCTTTTTGTATTCCAGTATGGGACGGAGCTGTCAGAAGCTCCTATAAAATCCTATCATGATCCAAGTGGCAAGAGACACATTCCTATAAATGCTCTTATAATACCAGCAGAAGTGCTGTTTAAAATCAAAGCATAATATAGGCATCCTTTGTCAAAATTCCTTGGTCACCTTTAGGTAGATCAACTCATCTCTTCGGTTCTTGAAATATAATTTACTGCAACTACCATATCTTTGTACCAAATTAGAACTTAGAATCCTCTCTACAAAATAGGTACTTTTATTATGATATATCAGATTACAATACAATAACATTAAAAAAGAAAAAAATCTGTCAACTCTCTATAATTGTATATATGATTCTTGCTTGATTATTAAACTAAATTAATTTTTATCTACTTGATATTTTTAACATTAAACGTTTCTATTGAGAAAAAATATGCATAGTGAATTGAATAGTATTCAATTAATATAATTGAAGGATCAATATGGATAATTTTTAGATTTGATATATGTGCCTTATTGATCTAGTTGTTTCAGTCAAAATAGAAAATAGATTATAACCAATATCTCTCTCCATTTGTGTCTTTCAGTGGAATAGTTAAATCAATTCCCATGAAGACAATTTCAAGCCTAGAGAAGCCAGTTTTCACCTGTCTCCTAGAGCGCAGGGAGATCTCTTGGTAAGATTTAACTAGCCTTTGTGAACATTGCTACAAAGTTCCAAATCTGAGACTAAATTACCCCTTCAACTCTTTATAGCATCAGACTTGGTGGAAAAATAGCCTATTCTCACTTCTGGCATAAACCTAGACATTGTTATACAATGGAAAATAGCCTGCTTTAAAACATCAGGCCAAAAGAAAAAAAAGAGCAGATGAAAGTCATTACACAATGCTTAAAATGCACTGAATTTATATATACAATAAGAATCAAAATGAGAAAAAGTTCTTATCATTTGCAGGCAAGCAGCCTGAACTGAAAGATATATCATCAATAGCTATGACTTCATTTTGTTCAGGAGTTGAAATTATTTGACCTTGAAAAACAACCACACAAGAAAAAAAAGGACAAAGCAAGGAATATCACTGTCTCACAGTCTTACAGCACAGAGCCTACAAATAAAAAATGTATCATTTCCTTTAAGCACTTTGATAACCATGCTAATTCCAAGTGGAAAGAGATCCACACATACACTCTCAAGGACAAGAAAATATGGTCATCTCTGTATGTCAAACATCTAACAGAGATTATGTAAAATGTTCGTGAAAGGAAACAATATTTATCTGTTTTTTTAATCATCTCTGTTTGGTTCATATGTTTTCATACTATTTAGTGTTTACCAGCTCTTGGACTCAGCTCCACCTTGATCTCTGGGTCTTTGCATTTTACAACTGTGCCCCATTTACACCTCTGCTTCTCTAGATTTTGCTCACAGACTTGCTTTAGATGTCCTTGTGCTATATCCTCCTGTGCATCTTCTGCTATTATCTAAACAAAACTTGGGATAGTGATTAGAAATGAATGTTCAGTGACTTATTATTAAAGTAAAGTGAATGTGAGAGTTGGTTCAGTGTCTGACTCTTGATTTGGGCTCAGGTCATGATCACAGGTGCCTAAGATTGATTCCCGTGTTGGGCTCCAAGCTCAGCGAGGAGTCAGCTTGAGGATTCTCTCTCTCCCTCTCCCTCTGCCCTTCCCCCTACTCATGCTGTCCCTCCTCAAATGAATAAACAAATCTTTAAAACCAAATAAGTGAATGTGATATTGTGATATGAATCCAGCCCAACTCTGCACCAAGAGATAATACTCCGGTTTAATAAATCTGAGAAATTTAGGAAGAAACTACTTTCTAATTTCCTACGTATTTAAATCAACAGAAAATTGGTGTGTTGGTGGAGAGTATTATCCCAACCTCACTAATGAATACCAGTGATGCTTGAGGCTTAATTCAGAGATGCATTAACCTTGTGTGGATTGTTCAGGCTTGCTTATAATATAAACATTTTATTATTTCAAAATGTCAGCACAACTTCTCAGCTTGTCAACTGGTCTGCATACAGTAGACCCTAGCAGATCATTTTACTGTGCCACATTCTCTTTTCTTTCCTGTACTACATGACATACTGATATATTTCCTTTCAAACCAGATGCTATCTACTAGACTATTAAAATATGATATGAAACATCCACAACCTATCGAGTAATATGTCAACATGGAGCCTTAAGAGCATCATCTTTTCTTCACATAAAACAGAATAATCATGTGACTGCTTGTAAAGCAGGCCCATGTTGGAAAGGACCTATCAAAGATTGTTGTGTAGGCAAAACATTTCACTTGGCATCTGAAAAGCTGAGCTCTGGTTATACATTTGAAATAGAAAATTTTGAGGAAAAATAGAAATAGGATGGGAAAAGTACTTGGCAAACAGTAGTATCCAACTCCAAATATTTTCAGTACAGATTTGTGTGATCTCTGGTAGAGACCATATCTCTTGGGGAATACATATAAGAAAGCAGATTGAATGTGACTAACCTCAGGTAAACCCTATCTAGAAGATAACAGTTATAAAGAGTTAGTCTCAAGGTTTATTTGTGGCACCTTGCAGATCAACTTTTGCAAAATCCCTTTACAGTGTTATGAGTGTCAGAATCATGAATAAAATGGGAGAGTTTTACATGCATACTGATTGATATTTTCTCAGTATTTTATCTTACTACTTCTCCCAGAGTTTTCCATAAACTTAACTACTTGGCTTGTAATTTTAAAGTCATTCTTTTGACAGTTTCTAAAAATTTAGTTTGTAGATTTCATTTGGTAACAAAATTAGTGGATATCACTTCCAATTTAATATTTTTAAGGTTTTATTTATGAGAGAGAGAGAGAGAGAGGCAGAGACAGAGGCAGAGAGGGAGAAGCAGGCCCCATGCAGGGAGCCTGACATGGGACTCTATCCTGGGTCTCCAGGATCATGCCCTAGGCTGAAGGCAGCGCTAATGTGGCAGAGCCACCCGGGCTGCCCAACATTTTATTTTTTGAAAGATTTTACTTATTTTACTTAAAGTAAAAGATTTACTTATTTTACTTTATTTATTTATTCATGAGAGACACAGAGAGGCAGAGACATAGGTAGAGGGAGAAGCAGGCTCCCTCTGGGGAGCCTGATATAGGACTTGATCCTAGGACTCCGGGATCACACCCTGAGCCAAAGGCAGATGCTCAACCACTGAGCTACCCAGGTGCCCCTAATTCTTATTTTTTTTTTGGAAGTAGGCTCTATGCCCAGTGTAGAGCCCTACATGGGGCCTGAACTCAGGATGCCAAGATCAAGACCTGAGCTGAGATCAAGAGTCAAATTCTTAACCAACAAAGCCACCCAGGTGCCCCAATTTGGGCTACTCTTAGTCATGGAATAATTTTATGTTTGTATTGGCATAAGATTTGATGAATGGCTTTGGGCGTATGAATATAATAGTTATACTGCAAATATTTTGCATCCCTTTTGTAACCTAACTTATAAATATTTAAAATTGTTTTGCAATTTTTGTTTTGCTATTAGAGAAAAGGGGGAGAAAAGATTGTCATATAAGGATTGTTTTATATGAGGGCAGTAGAGCACAGTGATTAAAGTATGTGTTTGGAAACAGACTACTTGGGTTCAGATCCCAGCTACACTCACCAAATAGCAACATAGAGAAGTTATTTGTTTAGCATTTCTGTACCTCAGTTTACTTCTTTATAAAAAAGGTACTGATAATAATAAGTTATTGGGGCACCTGGGTGACTCAGTCAGTTAAGTAGGCTCAGGTTGTGATCCCAGGATCCTGAGATAGAGCCCCACATTGCATAGGGCTCCCTGCTCATCAGAGTCTGATTCTTTCTCTCCCTTTGCCTCTCCCCCCAGTTTGTGCTTTTTCTCTTTCTCTGTCCCTCAAATAAATAAATAAAACCTTATAATAATAATAATAAGTCATTACCTATAGGAGAAGATTCATGCAAGGATAAATGAGTTATTACATGTATTTCAGCACTTGGTGTATGGTCAGTATTAAATAAGTGTTACCTATTATAACACAGTTATTAAAGTATGTAAGTTACTGTGTGAATAGTGTATTTGTACATTAAAAAATATATTACCTACAGATTAACACTTTATCCTTCTTGAAAGCCTTTTCACCTGTTCGTGCTGAACTAAGAACACACCAGTAGTAGCCATATTTAAAGAGAGAAAAAAAAATAATCATAAACTAATCACCAATCTCTTCCTTCTTTTTCCACACTCTCTCCTCAAACCCATTGATCTTCAGGGTTTCAACTGTTACTGAGGCTGATGAAGCACAAATTTATATCACCAATGTCTGAGCTCTCTGCCCATATTTCCACAGTCTACTGGACAATTTCACCAGATGACACAAAGTCATTTCTAAGTCATAATGTTTTTTCCCCCTTACACGGAACCTGTCCCACGACTCCCATTCTCTGCCAGTGGCACATGAAGACGGGCACTTTTCGATGCCCAAAACTACAAAGCAGCTTGCTGAATCACTTTCTCTTCTAGCCTCACATCCAATCCATTAAGATCTGTTAAACCCTCTCTTCTTTCCTTTTTTATTTTTTTAATAAATTAATTTTTATTGGTGTTCAATTTACCAACATATAGAATAACACCCAGTGCTCATCCCGTCAAGCGTCCCCCTCAGTGCCCGTCACCCATTCCCCCCCACCCCCCACCCCTCCCCCTCCACCACCCCTAGTTCGTTGCCCAGAGTTAGGAGTCTTTATGTTCTGTCTCCCTTCCTGATATTTCCCACACATTTCTTCTCCCTTCCTTTATATTCCCTTTCACTATTATTTATATTCCCCAAATGAATGAGAACATACACTGTTTGTCCTTCTCCGATTGACATACTGCACTCAGCATAATACCCTCCAGTTCCATCCACGTTGAAGCAAATGGTGGGTATTTGTCGTTTCTAATTGCTGAGTAATATTCCATTGTATACATAACCACATCTTCTTAATCCATTCATCTTTCGGTGGACACCGAGGCTCCTTCCACAGTTTGGCTATTGTGGACATTGCTGCTAGAAACATCGGGGTGCAGGTGTCCCAGCGTTTCATTGCGTCTGTATCTTTGGGGTAAATCCCCAACAGTGCAATTGCTGGGTCGTAGGGCAGGTCTATTTTTAACTCTTTGAGGAACCTCCACACAGTTTTCCAGAGTGGCTGCACCAGTTCACATTCCCACCAACAGTGTAAGAGGGTTCCCTTTTCTCCACATCCTCTCCAACATTTGTGGTTTCCTGCCTTGTTAATTTCCCCATTCTCACTGGTGTGAGGTGGTATCTCATTGTGGTTTTGATTTGTATTTCCCTGATGGCAAGTGATGCAGAGCATTTTCTCATGTGCATGTTGGCCATGTCCATGTCTTCCTGTGTGAGATTTCTGTTCATGTCTTTTGCCCATTTCATGACTGGATTGTTTGTTTCTTTGGTGTTGAGTTTAATAAGTTCTTTACAGATCTTGGAAACTAGCCCTTTATCTGATACGTCATTTGCCAATATCTTCTCCCATTCTGTAGGTTGTCTTTTAGTTTTGTTGACTGCTTCTTTTGCTGTGCAGAAGCTTCTTATCTTGATGAAGTCCCAATAGTTCATTTTTGCTTTTGTTTCTCTTGCCTTCATGGATGTATCTTGCAAGAAGTTGCTGTGGCCAAGTTCAAAAAGGGTGTTGCCTGTGTTCTCCTCTAGGATTTTCATGGAATCTTGTCTCACATTTAGATCTTTCATCCATTTTGAGTTTATCTTTGTGTATGGTGAAAGAGAGTGGTCCAGTTTCATTCTTCTGCATGTGGATGTCCAATTTTCCCAACACCATTGATTGAAGAGACTGTCTTTCTTCCAGTGGATAGTCTTTCCTCCTTTATCGAATATTAGTTGACCATAAAGTTCAGGGTCAACTTCTGGATTCTCTATTCTGTTCCATTGATCTATGTGTCTGTTTTTGTGCCAGTACCACACTGTCTTGATGACCACAACTTTGTAGTACAACCTGAAATCTGGCATCGTGATGCCCCCAGCTATGGTTTTCTTTCTTAAAATTCCCCTGGCTATTCGGGGTCTTTTCTGATTCCATACAAATCTTAAAATAATTTGTTCTAACTCTCTGAAGAAAGTCCATGGTATTTTGATAGGGATTGCATTAAACGTGTAAATTTCCCTGGGCAACATTGACATTTTCACAATATTAATTCTGCCAATCCATGAGCATGGAATATTTTTCCATCTCTTTGTGTCTTCCTCAGTTTCGTTCAGAAGTGTTCTATAGTTTTTAGGGTATAGATCCTTTACCTCTTTGGTTAGGTTTATTCCTAGGTACCTTATGCTTTTGGGTGCAATTGTAAATGGGATTGACTCCTTAATTTCTCTTTCTTCAGTCTCATTGTTAGTGTATAGAAATGCCATTGATTTCTGGGCATTGATTACGTATCCTGCCATGATACCAAATTGCTGTATGAGTTCTAGCAATCTTGGGGTGGAGGCCTTTGGGTTTTCTAGGTAGAGTATCATGTCATCGGCGAAGAGGGCGAGTTTGAATTCTTCTTTGCCAATTTGAATGCCTTTAATGTCTTTTTGTTGTCTGATTGCTGAGGTGAGGACTTCCAGAACTATGTTGAACAGCAGTGGTGAGAGTGGACATCCCTGTCTTGTTCCTGATCTTAGGGGAAAGGCTCCCAGTGCTTCCCCAGTGAGAATGATATTTGCTGTGGGCTTTTCGTAAATGGCTTTTAAGATGTCGAGGAAAGTTCCCTCTATCCCAACACTCTGAAGGGTTTTGATCAGGAATGGATGCTGTATTTTGTCAAATGCTTTCTCTGCATCTAATGAGAGTATCATATGGTTCTTCGTTTTTCTCTTGCTGATATGATGAATCACACTGATGGTTTTACGAGTGTTGAACCAGCCTTGTGTCCCCGGGATAAATCCTACTTGGTCATGGTGAATAATTTTCTTAATGTGTTGTTGGATCCTATTAGCTAGTATCTTGTTGAGAATTTTTGCATCCATGTTCATCAGGGATATTGGTCTGTAATTCTCCTTTTTGGTGGGGTCTTTGTCTGGTTTCGGAATTAAGGTGATACTGGCCTCATAGGATGAATTTGGAAGTCCTCCATCTCTTTCTATCTTTCCAAACAGCTTTAGTAGAATAGGTATGGTTTCTTCTTTAAACATTTGATAGAATTCCTCTGGGTTGCCATCTGGCCCTGGACTCTTGTGTCTTGGGAGGTTTTTGATGACTGCTTCAATTTCCTCCCTGGTTATTGGCCTGTTCAGGTTTTCTATTTCTTCCTGCTCCAGTTTTGGTAGTTTGCGGCTTTCCAGAAATGCATCCATTTCTTCTAGATTGCCTAATTGATTGGCGTATAGCTGTTCATAATATGTTTTTAAAATCGTTTGTATTTCCTTGGTGTTGGTAGTGATCTCTCCTTCTAATTCATGATTTTATTAATTTGAGTCTTCTCTCTCTTCTTTTTAATAAGGCTGGCCAATGGTTTATCTATCTTATTAATTCTTTCAAAGAACCAACTCCTGGTTCTGTTGATCTGTTCCACAGTTCTTTTGATCTCGATTTCATTTAGTTCTGCTCGAATTTTAATTAACTCTCTTCTTCTGCTGGGCGTGGGGTCCATTTGCTGCTTTTTCTCTAGCTCCTTTATGTGTAAGGTGAGCTTTTGTATTTGAGTTCTTTCCAGTTTTTGAATGGATGCTTGTATTGCGATGTATTTCCCCCTCAGGACTGCTTTTGCTGCATCCCAAAGATTTTGAACAGTTGTATCTTCATTCTCATTAGTTTTCATGAATCTTTTTAATTCTTCCTTCATTTCCTGGTTGACCTTTTCATCTTTTAGCAGGATGGTCCTTAACCTCCACGTGTTTGTGGTCCTTCCAAACTTCTTGTTGTGGTTTAGTTCTAATTTCAAGGCATTATGGTCTGAGAATATACAGGGGACTATCCCGATCTTTTAGTATCGGTTCAGACCCGATTTGTGACCCAGTATGTGGTCTATTCTGGAGAAAGTTCCATGTGCACTTGAGAAGAATGTGTATTCAGTTGAGTTTGGATGTAAAGTTCTGTAGATATCTGTGAAATCCATCTGGTCCAGTGTATCATTTAAAGCTCTCGTTTCTTTGGATATGTTGTGCTCAGAAGACCTATCTAGTATAGAGAGAGCTAGATTGAAGTCACCAAGTATAAGTGTATTATTATCTAAGTATTTCTTCAGTTTGGCTATTGATTGGTTTAAATACTTGGCAGCTCCCACATTTGGGGCATATATATTGAGGATTGTTAAATCCTCTTGTTGGATAGATCCTTTGAGTATGAGATAGTGTCCCTCTTCATCTCTCACTATAGTCTTCGGGGTAAATTTTAATTTATCTGATATGAGGATGGCTACCCCTGCTTTCTTTTGAGGATCATTTGAATGGTAAATGGTTCTCCAACCTTTTATTTTCAGGTTGTAGGTGTCCTTCTGTCTAAATTGGGTCTCTTGTAGACAGCAAATAGATGGGTCCTGCTTTTTATCCAGTCTGATACCCTGCGCCTTTTGATGGGGTCATTACGCCCGTTCATGTTCAGAGTTACTATTGAAAGATATGAGTTTAGTGTCATCCTGATATCTATTAAGTCCTTGTTTTTGTGGATTGTTCCACTGAACTTCTTCTTAAAGGGGAATTTTAAGAGTCCCCCTTAAAATTTCTTGCAGAGCTGGTTTGGAGGTCACATATTCTTTCAGTTCCTGCCTGTCTTGGAAGCTCTTTATCTCTCCTTCCATTTTGAATGAAAGCCTTGCTGGATAAAGTATTCTTGGTTGCATGTTCTTCTCATTTAGGACCCTGAATATATCCTGCCAGCCCTTTCTGGCCTGCCAGGTCTCTGTGGAGAGGTCTGCTGTTACCCTAATATTCCTCCCCATAAAAGTCAGGGACTTTTTTTTCTCTTGCTGCTTTAAGGATCTTCTCCTTATCTTTGGAATTTGCAAGCTTCACTATTAAATGTCGAGGTGTTGAATGGTTTTTATTGATTTTAGGGGGGGATCTCTCTATTTCCTGGATCTGAATGCCTGTTTCCCTTCCCAGATTAGGAAAGTTTTCAGCTAGGATTTGTTCAAATCCATATTCTGGCCCTCTGGCCCTTTTGGCGCCCTCGGGAACCCCAATTAAACGTAGGTTTTTCTTCCACAGGCTGTCGTTTATTTCCCTTAATCTGTCCCCTTAATCTGTCCGCTTAATCTGACCCCTTCGTGGTCTCTTAATTGTCTGTCTCTTTTTTCCTCAGTTTCCCTCTTTGCCATCAACTTGTCTTCTATGTCACTCACTCGTTCTTCCACCTCGTTAAGCCTCGTCGTTAGGACTTCTAGCTTGGATTGCATCTCATTTAATTGATTTTTAATTTCTGCCTGATTGGATCTAAATTCTGCAGTCATGAAGTCTCTTGAGTTCTTTATGCTTTTTTCTAGAGCCACCAGTAGCTGTATAATAGTGCTTCTGAATTGGCTTTCTGACATTGAATTGTAATCCAGATTTTGTAACTCTGTGGGAGAGAGGACTGTTTCTGATTCTTTGTTTTGAGGTGAGGTTTTCCTTCTAGTCATTTTGCTCAGTGCAGGGTGGCCAAAAACAAGTTGTATTGGGAAAAGGAGAAAAAGAGAGAGAAGGAAAGAAAAGAGAAAAAGAAAAAAGAGAAAGAAGAAAAAGAGGGAAAAAAGAGAAGAAAAAGAGAAAGATAAAGAAAGAAAGGTGAAAAAAAAAGGGAGGTGGAGTGGGGGAAGCAATCAGAAATCAAAAAGAAAGAAAGAAAAAAACACAAAACAAAACAAAACAACAACAACAACAAAAACACGGGGGAGTATCTTCCGATTCTGTATACTTTAAGACCCTTGAGTTCCCCTGGAACTTGTCCCTCTAGCTGGTCTTCTGGGGGAGGGGCCTGCTGTGCTGATTTTCAGGTGTTAGCAGTTGGGGGAGCTGCTCTGCCCCCTGCCTGGTGCAGGGCTCAGTTGGGGGCTGTTTACCCCGTGAGGCCCCAGGAGGAACAACCGCAGTGACGGGGCCAGCTCTGCAGCCCTGGAGTCAGCTCCAGCAGTAACTCCGGGGCTCTCCCTCTGCAAGGCCTGGAGGCTCCGGGGCGGGCCGCTGATCTGCTCAGCTCGGGGCAGGAGTGTCCTCGCTGTCCTGGGCCCTCCCGGCCTCTGCCTGTCCCGGGGGAGGCCGGGTCCTGGGCTGTGTCCCCGCCCACTGTGCTCCGGGGCCTGCGCTGTTGGATTCCGACTCCCGCCCCGCAGCCCCCTCCGCGGAGCCGCCGCCCGAGCCCCTCCGAGCTGCTCCGGGTCCCACCGTGCGCGCTGCAGCCCTTAGGGAGCTCGGCGCATCTCCCGGGGCGCAGGTGCCTGTTAGTGTCCCCGGGAGCCCGAGGGCATCCCCGCCCTCCTGGGTCCTGCTCCACCTCCCTGCGAGCCCCTTTCCGCCCGGGAAGGTTGGTGCAGCTCCTGCTCCTCTGGGACGGGGCTCTCCTGTCCTGGGGACACTCGCCCGGGCCTCAGCCCGGCTCCTCGCGGGGCCCCTCCCCCTTGGAGGCCTTTTGTGTCTTTATTTCTTTTTCCCCGTCTCCTACCTTGATAGAAGTGCGAACTCCTCTCACTATAGCATTCCAGCTGTTCTCTCTTTAAATCTCAGGCCGAATTCGTAGATTTTCAGGATGATTTGAAGGTTATCTAGATAATTTGGTGAGGACAGGTGATTTGGGGACCCTACTCTTCCGCCGTCTTGCCCCTCCTCCCCCCTCTCTTCTTTCCATTCCTACTTCCACTCCTGTATCTTCACTCCTGATCTGAGGAAAATGCTTTTAAATGACCTTCTCACCTTCAATTCTCTCCAATGGAGTTTGCAATATATTTATTTGTTTGATTCGATTCAATTGCAAGCTAACTCCATCTAACTGTGAAAATTGGCTGCCATTTGAGGCCACTGTTCCAACCAGAGGAAATGTCTTTCTTGGGGAGAAGGCTCTATCTGAATATAGGGAAATTCACCAATGGGTCTGTGTAGCTATAAAACATAAGATCCATCAGGCATAACTTGACATTCTAATTAAATATATCTAAACAGAAAGACTTTCCAGATATTTTTCGTTGGGATCCTGAAAAGATGGAAGGGTTGAACTAGCTCAAGAAAGTTGAATCTCAAGATGATTTTTTTATTTTTTTATTTTTTTATTTATTTATTTATTATTTTTTTTTTGTTTTGTTTTTTGTTTTTTTGCCAAGATGATTTTTTTAAAAAGTCAGGTCTAGGGTTGGAAGCCATGTTGGCATATGGTTGTCGTATTTCTAAAACAAGAGAGGTCTAGCAGTCTCTGCTTTCCCTCAAACTTTGGCAAGTGTGTTTTTCGAAACATCCACCTCATTTTAACTATGTTAGGGGTGCACTAACATATAACACAGATAATGATCACAGAAGTCAAGTATGGCCTGCACTGATCCAATAGTAAATAACAAATTGCTTTCACTGCAAACATTTTAAGAGAAGATGGTCTCTGAGGAAGGCAAGGAGTCAGTGCTCAACTGCTTTAAGATTTAAATCTTCAATTTGACAGTAGCCAGATAATGGACATAAACTCATTTGGATGATACTAGTAACTACATGAACAGAAATGCTTGTAGTTGTATTTATTGCATGAAAGTTTTCTTAATCAGTAGTGTACATTCAATACGATTTCTCAAGCAAACACGGGAAATACAAAAAGATGATGGTGATTTTTTTGCCATCACCTGTTTCACATGGTAAATATTCTTGAATTACAAGGGAAAATGACTCTGATTATGATTTAGAAAGGTTTGAGAGTAGCATTTCTTTTAATTTGTGATTTGTATTTATTTTATGAATAACTCACCTTTGTCTGTGTTAATAAAATCTATTGTTTCTGACTACAAGGCTGCTAAGAACCCTTTGGTGTGTTGAAATGGATGATCAAAGAAATGACAAGTAGATAACAGTATATTAAAAATGCCTCAATATCTTTTTAAAATTCAGGTCTGACTTCTCATTTACTTTGAGAATCTAAACATTCAACGTGAAAGCCACAGTCAGTGATATATTTAGTAATACAGTATTCCTTCCTTCCTAACTATAAAGCCAATATGTAAAGCACCTTAAAGAACAAAAAAACGGGGACACCTGGATGGCTCAGTTGGTTAAGTGTCTGCCTTTGGTTCAGGTCATGATTCCAGGGGTCCTGGGATCAAGTCCTGCATCGGACTCCCTGCTCAGAGGAGAGCCTGCTTCTCCTTTTCCTCCTCCCTTTCACTCATGCTCTCTCCCTCTCTTGCTCTCAAATAAATAAACAAAATCTTAAAAAAAATAACAAAGAAAAAGAGAGTGAGGGAAGGTTTTACTTGCATTTGAGACAAAGTTTCTGCTATATGTGTAGCCTGGTTTATTCTCTGCTTCTGCAAATATTTTAGGACAATAGCAAAATTAATTGCTTAAGTCCACAATTTTGAGAAATGCAATTGCAGTTAATCAGCAGAATAATGTGTAATAATGTTGTTTTATCCAACACAGCAGACAAAAGAATGTTTAATGAGTCACCTGCAACACATTCGGCCAAATCCAGAAGTTGGATTTTTTCCCCATCTATATTTTATAAATCATTATGATGTTTTAACATGATAAAAAAAAAAAAACGATCATGGCTCAGTGAGTAAATGATTGAGATGTGAAATCAAACTATCCTGGGGTCTAATCTGGATGGTATGTAGTAGGTTCTTTCACTCTCTGAAGCTTGTAAACCAAACATGAACAGCAGGGTGAATTACAGTTCTGATTCGGAAGACTGCCATCCATGGAGGGCCAATAAATAATATGTACAAAAGACTAAATGCAATGCCTCACATATCGTAAGTGCTCAGTAAATACTAAATGTTATTACTCCTTAACCATCTTCAGAAACTTTCTTAAATGCTGTTATCTTTGCTGACTAGATACATAAACACCATTCCTTATTTCTTGCAGCATGCACTCAGAGATGAATGGACTTCGATTTCATTAAGGCATGGACCCAGTACTTTACAGAAAAAGGTAACAAAGCCCTCTCACCTGACAACGGTCAGATCCAAAGGCTTTCTTGGAAACCCATGCTAAACCAGGGTCCAGCTGAAACTAAAATCTCTTATTTGGATATTTCTAAAGGTAGCATGAATGGTTTTAAAACAATCAGAAGGCAGCGTGGAGGGGCAATTGCAGAAAACAGAGTAATTCTCAGAGGCTTTTAAACTGGTGAGGCACCAGATATTGTCTGGAGATGGTGATTCCAAAATGCCCCCAAATAAGCCTCTTGCTTAAGCTTTTCAGGGCCAAGCTACAACAGGGTGGCCGGCAGTATGACAAGCACAGCACATCTCTGTGGCCTAGCTAAACAAAAGCATGTGAACATCTGCTCTCTTGCTGACAGGACAGAACTGAAACATACCTGCAATCTTAAAGATTGGTGTCGCCTAAGGATCCCAAGAGAGTCATAGGGTTTCCTAAGTTGTACAAAGCCTCTAAGGTAGAGGCACTGTTTTCGTATCAGCAATAAAGTATTTTGGCAAACAAGTTAATATACTGCACATGCATCTGCTTTTGCTGGAGCCACTGCTGCATTTTAAAGCACTCGAGTGAATAACCTCGCTGCCTCAGCTATAGCTGAATGGCCCTGGAGGTGATATATTTGGGAGTTTTAAGTTTTATATTTAGCTGCTACACATATTTAATCATCAGCCCCTGCAATGTAACATTTGGGAACGGATGGCTAGAAAGAACAGGGAGGTGGTTTTAAAAGGTTTAACACACAAGACTCTGTAGGTTCCAGCTCTACCCAACATTGGGCTGCTCACCAGTAAAGACTTCGACCTTAAGTTAGAGGCCGAGATGAGAAGGCACAAAGGTTGGCAAAGAGAGGTTAGGATTCTTTTACCATCCATTCTGGTTCAAAGTCGGAAGAAATGTGTTAAACAGTGACAATGTTTACACACAGACAAAATCTTATTTCTTATACAAATGAAAGTTTGTATGAGCATACAGACAGAAGGAGCTTTCAGCTCCAGTCAATGTGACTTAATCCCCTCAAAAGCACTCTCGGCTCTGCTTTATTGTTCTTTTGTTTTATTCTGTTTTACTTTCTTATTGAGAGAAGACAGAGAGACATAGGGGAGAAAGAAGAGAAGTGTTAAGAAACAAACTAGCAGTGCCTGGGTGGCTCAGTGGGTTGAACATCTGTCTTCAGCTCAAGTCATGATCTTGGGGTCCTGGGATGGAGCCCTACATTGGACTCCTTGCTCAGTGGGGAGTCTGCTTTCCCTCTCTCTCTCTCTTTGCCCTTCACCCCCACTCGTGCCCTCTCTCTCTTTCAAATAAATAATACATAAAATCCTTTAAAAAAAAAAAGAAATAAACCAGAAACTTCTCTAGCAGTTAATGACATGTGAATATACACAACAAATTAGATACATTATCTAATGCTCAAGGTTCTCAGTCTGCACACACATACACAGACAAACCTCAAAGCCAGGAACACATAGGCTATCTTCAATATGCCTATAAAAAATCTTCTCCTTACAAATCATCTACCAGATAAGGAGTTAATATCCAAAATATATAGGAAACTCATACAACTCAATAGCAAAAAATTAAACAAAATACCCACATAAATAAATAGTTAGATAACATCGTTCCAAATATAGACAGCATTTCAAAGAAGACATACAAATAGCCAGCAGGTACATGAAGATACTCAATATTACTGATCATCAGGGAAATGTAAATCAAAACCACAGTGAGATGTATTTCATACCTCCTAGAATGGCTATTCTCAAAAATACAAGATATAATGTGTCTAGAAGGATGTGGAGTAAAGGAACCCTTATTAACTGTTGGTCAGAATGTAAACTGGTGCAGCCATTATGAAAAATAGCATGGCAGTTCAAAAAACTAAAAATTGAACTACCATATGATCCAGCAATCCCACTTCTGGGTATATAATCAACAGAAATGAAATCACTATCTCAAAGAGATATCTGCACTCTCATATTTATTGAAACATTATTTACAATAACCAAGACATAGAAACAACTTAAGTGTCCATCAACAGAAGAATGGATAAAGAAAATGTGGTGTACACATACCAGGGTATAATTCAGCCAAGAAAGGAAGGAAATCCTATAATTTATGACAGCATGGCTGAAGCTTTTAAGGTATTATGCTAAGTGAAATATGTCAGAGAAAGACAAATATTTTATGATTCACTTATATGTGCAACCTATAGAATCCAAATTCATAAAAACAGAGTGATTATTTGCCAGGGTCTCGATGGTGGGGGAAATGGCGAAATGTTGGTCAAAGGGTACAAACCTTCAGCTATAAAATGAGTAAATTCTGGGTATCTAATAAGCAGCATGGTGAATATAGCTAATGATACTATATTATATACTTGCAAGTTGCTAAGAGAGAAGATCCTAAATGTTTTTACTGCATGAAAAAAATTGTAATTAGGTGATGTGATCGAAATGTTAACTAACTTTATTGTGGTAACCATTCCATAACGTACATACATCGAATCATCACAGTATATACCTTAAACTTACACATATATCAATAATATCTCAATAAAGCTGGGAGAAAAATCTTTTCTTTACATGCATTAGGAACGTTTCCTGAATTCCACCAGGCATATCCTGAGTGTCCCAAGTGAGTATTTGTTAAATCAATCAATCAATCATTCACTGGAAGACTTAAATGCCTGATGGTTTAAGATACCTTGCCCCATTCCCACCCCACACCACTATATTTGACTTCAATAGACTGCAAAGCTTCAAATGACAGAATTATGTTTCCAACCATACAGTTCCCCTGAAGTCCTATCATCCAAGTGTCATTTAACCCTCTACTAAGTGATTTTCTTTGATCCTCTTTGGATCCCCATTTAGTTTACAAAAGCCTGAAATTTCAAACTACAGTGAATTTATGACAGATCAATTAAGAAAATGTGTCATTCTTATATCTCACAATTCAATTTTACAATACAAATCCTGCTCATTCTCCCATCTTTCCTCTTATCATTCAAAATAACAAGTTAAAATTCAATCCAATTCAATCCCTATAGCTAAGCAAGTGCTAAATCCATCACATAGCAGATGATTTTCTATTCTGTATCAAAATTATAAAATTGATTATTATACTATTCAAATAATAGATGATAAAGAAAACCTGCTTCAGTTGAGTTGGCTAAATCAGCCTACAAACCAGCTTTAAAAAGCAAATTCATTCAGAATAAAAAGCTTTAAGATCCTGTTTTTAATGGGAAAATTTTTTCACTTTCCCAAATATAAAAATATGCAATACTTTACCAAGAACTCCTGTAGTAATCATTAGATTATAATTTCCACCATACATAAGTTTTATTAGGCTGCATAAATAATTTTGTCTTTTATGGGCTATGGGCTCTCATTCTCAAAATTATTTTGGAAAATAAAGGCTGTACTGAATAATTTGAGTTTAGCCATGAAATGAATATGACAATTATTCTACTTCAACAGCATTTGGAATTAGTATTTAAATCAAAGAGTATATTTCCTCATTACCCAATATAACCCTGTTCTCTCAAAAGTGTGAGAAAAGTCTGGAAGATAAGAAATTCTTAAGAATAAGAAATGAAAAGAAAGAGGAGGTTGGAATAGTAAAAGAAATAGAAAATGACGGGGATTTAAGAAATTAAGAGGATAATTAGAAAGTGATATTTTACTGACATATAAATATATGTTAATATATATCAACTTTAGTTTTTATACATAAATTTAAAAACTTCTTTTAAAAGTGTCTTTTAGGTAGACTGGCCATCTCAATTTCCTGAGACTCTGGTTTCAGTGCTTGAAAATCCTGGCAAATCCCTCACTCCTTGGCCAATTGGGAGAGTGACCATCCTATTTTTAAATGATTAATGATGTAGAAAAGACATTAGGGTTCAAAGCTGACAGCCAAAAAAGAATTCCTGAGATGTCTTTGGTGCATAAAGGGAGTTTTATTAAAGCAGTACCAGACTCATGGGCAGAATGGGCTGTAGAGGGACCATGAGGAGTGGCCCATTACATACCTTCAAGTTGGAAGGGGGTTAATGAGAGCCTAAGTCTCTAAAAAATTTTGGAAGCAAGGTTTCCAGGACCTTGGGGGGGGGGGGGCTAGCTATTGGACCCTTGGGATTTTGACTGCCAACATGTATCTTGGGAAGTAGAGATAAAAGGTAGACTTATAGGGTCTTGAGAGCCAGGCTAAGATTGCCTTTTGCCCTTAGCAAAGTATTAACATGGAAGAAGCTAAGTCCCTAGAGGAATGTCACTCTGCCCATCTCAAGGACTTGTCAACGAGCTGTAGATAGTAAGGAAATGTAATAATTTGTCTTTTGCCTTTGTTTTCCACATCAGTTAAAGACCTATATTTTCTCATTTTTTTCCTTCAATGATATGATTAGAAAACAGGAAACAAAAACAAAAAAAGAAAGAAAAAAGAAAACAGGAACACAAACCTGAAATTTCTGGTTGCTCTGGATGTTCATGACATTTCTCTCCCACTGACTCTGGAGAGCAGCAGTGTTTTGCCATAAATTCTTAATGGGACCATCACATGTAGTTTGAAGGCCAGCCATTAATTTGCCACTCACATGGCTGGAGAAGTAATAAAGTGTGATCTATGAAAAATAAGTAATGTCCAAACAATTACAAAACAGAAGTTCCCAAATGTGAAAGGTATTTAAAATGGTGTATGTTTTCAAATACCTGACAGGCATGTTGGTTATTCATTGGAAGAAAAACTCTACTTCTTAGGTTTGTGGATGTAGAATCCATTTTGGAGACCAGTGAGAGGAAGTGGGCTGTTGGCAAAAAAAAAATCAGCATGTTACAGTCAGAGGAATGCTTGGTAAACTTACTTAGTACACCAGGAAATAATAATTCAGGCCCATATCCGCATTAGGTCAATATATTTTTGTTTAAAGAATGAAAAATTTAACCACACCATTCACTTTTGCAAATGGTCTGACTGATAGCTTTATATCATTATATTCTC
This sequence comes from Vulpes lagopus, assembly GCF_018345385.1. NCBI lineage: Eukaryota > Metazoa > Chordata > Mammalia > Carnivora > Canidae > Vulpes > Vulpes lagopus. The sequence continues at coordinate 51,988,300 of NC_054831.1, read as the reverse complement.
CAGCAAGATCGCTCATTGCAATTATACTCCCTATAACATAATTATACACTGCAGTCCATGACCTACTTTATCCCCTATAACATAGAAAGTTATAGCCCTGCAAAGATAGTATCCAGGGAAAACATTGCACTGTGATGGCCACCAAAATAAAAGAAATTGTTGTGGTTTACTCTAGAAAGAATTAGATCTAATAGTCCCAGCTTTTCCTGGGATCATGGAAAACAATGCAGAGCCCTAATGCTCTCCCACATGTTGCAGTACAGACTATGATAATGGACTGTTACTGTTTAGAAGGCTGCAACATGAATGGAACATTTCCCGGGCTTTCATAAATTTCCTACAAACCTTGACAGGGTTATAGTGTATCACGGGGAACCACTGTGCTCTACTACTCTATTCAGTATTTTGCTATTTGTCAAAAGGAATGAAAAAATAATGTTGATGATTATGATAACCTATCTACCAAGTTATTCCATGAGTTTAAAGCTGGATTGGAAATCAAATTTAATTGTCACATCATTGAGAGAATCAATAGTAAAATTATGAAACCTAAGAAACCTCTTCTTCCTTACACTGATTCCAATATTATACACTAATTAAGTAGAAAATAATGACATTAATGATTCCCATAAATATGGTCAGAGGCATAATTGAAATCCCTGCAATAACAGGAAACCATTCTCAGAACGTACTCTCTGTGATAATTATATAAACATAATGTAGATGAAGAGCTGGTATCACAGTAATACAAGTGGACAATCATTAATTTGCTCTTGCTTCATTTTTAGAAGGCAAAGCAAAAGCTAAGCAAATGAATAATCAAATAATACAATGAGCTATTATATTTATTATATACTATATATTGTTTTTAAAATAAGTATTATTTCAATATTATCAGCAATGCAAATGGTAATAGTATTCAACAGTCCCTAAATTATTATTTATAGGTACTCACTGTTAAAATCATCCCTGAGATAGGCAAAAAATTTTCATTTATCAAGGAAACTACTTAAATTAATTATATTTATTTTAAAGAGTTTGAACTTAAAAATTAGATTTGGCTCTATTAAATAGAGTAGAATGTATAATAAAATAATAGATTATTTAAATATTTAAGCAGTATATTTTATAAATTAACAAACTATCATTTGGTACATGTTACAACACTGTAAGTTATTCTGTATTTTGTCAAAAATCACATGAAGATTAATCTTCAGGTTATCATAAAAAGTAAAGTTTTGGGGGCACCTGGGTGGCTCAGTCAGTTAAGCAACTGACTCTTGATCTCAGCTCAGGTCATGATCTCAAGGCTGAGATCAAGCCCCATATCCAGTCCCATGCTCAGCTTGGAGTCAACTTGAGGTTTTCTCTCTCTCTCTCTACCCCTTCCCCTCCACTCCTCTCACACTCTAAATTAGATAGATAGATAGATGATAGATGATAGATGATAGATAGATGATGGATAGATAGATAGATGATAGATAGATAGATAGATAGATAGATAGATAGATAGATAGATAGAAAATAGATATTTTTTAAGTAAAGTTTTAAATTCAGAAACAGCTTGAGATCTTTTGACCTTTGTCTAGGAATAAACTTCCTTTCTATGGCCAAAAACAAAAACAATGCTCAAAATGCACCCAATACCAACATCTGATTTCTACCTTTAATTCCAATTTAGTGGCAATAGGAAGCATTTTTTTAAATGCACACTCAATTTTACCTTGCTCCCTATAGTGTGAGTATAGAATTTAATTCACTGGTAAAGATGTTCCTTAGAGAAAAATACTATCTTATGGAAGACTCTTGTTTTCCAAAGCAGTTCAGTCATCATGTCTATGAGTAAAAAAGAAAGAAGCACATCCTTGGTGGCATAAGTTTTTCCCACACATCCTTCATCTTACACCACTTCCCACTACTACTTCTAACCATTGAGAAGAGGCTTAAGCAACTGATAACCAAAATGTACCCAGGGTTTTCTGCACACACCCCTCTTACCCTCTGAAGTAGACTATTAACAATCATCACACACATATATGCAAACATCACTGTCACCATTTTAAGTTTCATATTAATCTTTATCATATCCATCTCAGTTTGTTCATATGATTCATAAATTCCCATTTTATGCCTTCATCCATGTAAGCCACCAAATAGTCTATCTTTAAAACATATGTCACATAATCTCATGGTGAAGTGTTAACTATCAAAATGACAAAATAAGAACAAACAGTATGATTTTATTGATAATGTTAAATGTTTACATTAAAGGGCTTTCAAAGAATTTTTTTTTCTCATTTGCTGGGTAAGTGGTGAAATAAAATCCCAACATAAACTGAGATTGATGATCAAAAAAAGAAAAAAGAAAGAAAATAAAGTATATAAAATATGAAAGCAACAAAAATCATGAATCAAGTGTGGAGGGCTAAATCCAACAACTTTGGCAGTGAATTCTATCAGCCTTGATCCTCAGGAAAGATAAGGCAAAATTTTCAGTCTCACTTTCTTCAGCTATTGACAGGCAACCTTGTATTTCCTCCATTTCCCAAGTGCTAAGTGATTAATAGGAATGAGTGTGAGCAGAAGGAACATAAATCCTATTGCATGTTATAGAGCAACCAACTGGCTCAAAGGAACTTAAAAAAATTGAGTATTTTGACAGTGAGATAATATCAGTACTCAAGAGCATTTCCCCAATAATCAGGCTGCAGGAATGGATCATCATGACAAGGTCTAAGGCCTGAAGCAAAGGTTAGAAAGTCAAAACTTTTGGAAAGGTAAAAGTGTGCTCATCTATGACAGAAATATGACTAAGTCCAGATAACAGGGAGGAAATAATAGTCTTTGATATAATCTTTTTTCCAGTTGGTAATTTCTATTTATTGAATTGTTTCCATTAAATCATAAGTTTTGCCTCATACCTTCTCATTAAACTAACAAGTTCAACACAACCACATATTTTCTAGAACTGTATCTCTTAAAGGATATCCTTGAATAGCAATCTCTTAAAATTGCTGGTAACTTATAAATGAATGTAGCCGTGTCAATTTAAGCCTGTTTCAGTCATGAAGAGCTAGAGGAATCACTTTAGTGGATCATAAAACTTTACTATAAACATGAGGGTGATGTTAACAAAAATGCCAATGTAAAGACCTCTCAAATTTATCCCTCCATAAAGGCAATTTAAAAAAAAAGGCGAGTTTTGTGGGTTCTGTTTTTGTTTCTTTAAGTAGGCTCCACATCCAGAGCAGAGTTCAACATGAGGCTTGAACTCACGACCCTGAGATCAAGACCTGAGCCGAAATCAAGGGTCAGATGCTCAACTGACTGAGCCTCCCAGGTACCCCTTATGGTTTTTTAACTTATCCTATTCCCATTGCCTACTTCCAGCTTCATAACAGCTTTGAAAAACAGAAGCCACAGCAATAAGCAAAATAGAGTTAGAGCTCTCAAAGCATCATTACCAAATAATTGTGATTATTTGACATGTCTGGTATTTCCCTTAAGACCCCACTTACAAGGCTGTCTGAACTTCACCACATTAATAACTTGTCCAGTGCAAAAGGTCTCTTCCCAGCACGCATTTAAGTCAGTTGGCTACTCTGTAACATGCAAAAGGATTTATGTTCCTTTCTGCTCTCACTCATTCCTATTAATCACTTAGCACTTGGGAAATGGAGGAAATGCAAGGTAAACATTTTAATTTTAGAGTTGCCTGAGGTAGTGTATAACTGTTGGAGCCTAAATAGTTGAACCAAAAAGATTAAAGCAAACTCTAGGGAATGGGATATCCCATAGGACATGGCTTTGAAATATTCCTATTTTTCCTGCAAATCTAGATGGACCTGTACTTGCACACGGCTATGCACATGCTCTTTAAAGACCTGACAAGGCCCTAAGCTCTCATTTCTGAACGACTTTGAGCATCTGTGTAAGCAGAAAGCTAAGATTAAGAGTTATCAACTGCCTGGTTTTGTTAAAGGTGTCCCTCAACATGCACACAAAGTCCCTCAACAAACACTGGGAGATTTATTGATTCCGGGCATTTAAAGAACTCTGTTTTCAATCATGAATTGACCACGAAGCTGACCAAGCAGAGATTTCAGTGGCTACATATGACAAGAATAAAGACTACAGAATTGGTCTAGAAAAGTCACTAAAATAAACAAAAACAACAAATTAGACAACAACAAAAAATGTCGAAGAGACCAGACTTTCAGATTTGCCATATTATGTTGTTTTAAATGTCCATGTTTCAAAAGAAATTGTGATAAATGTAAAGAAACATGAAAATATGACGTATACTGAAGGAAAAAAGTAATCAATGGAAAGTGTCTCTCTATTGGATAAAGACCTTAAATCAGCTATTTTAAATATTTCAAAGAGCCAATGGAAACCATGTCTAAAATGCTAAAGAAACCATGAGAATGATGGCTCACAAAATAGATAGTATTAATAAAATAGAATATCTGGAACATCAAGAGATAGAAACTATACAAATCAATAACTATCATTATAATTGGTTTTTATAGTTGATAAAAATAAAAATTATAATTCACTGTTGATGGGCACACAATATAAAAAGATGTACTTTAGTCAGTAACAGTGTGAAGTATGGAGAATGGAGATGGATAAGGCACATTTATTTCATACGCTATTGCGGTTAGATTGATTATAATCCAACCTAGATTGTTATTGTCTCTAGGGCAATCACTAATAAAGTAATTCAAGAAATACATAGTGAAAAAGTAAGTTAACATGATATACTACAAAATATCTATGTAACAGAAAACAGTAATGGAGGAAAAGAGTAACAAGAAAGACAGGAGACAGAGAAAACAAACAGTAGGTGCCCGGTGTAAATACCATCTTATCAGTAGTCATGCTATTTGTAAACTGATTAAAATCTCCAATCAAAACTCTGAGGTTGGCATGTTGTATAAATATATGATCCAACAATACAACTACCCAAAAAGGATGAAAATAAAAGGACGTAAAACCATAATATATAAACAATAACTAATGGAGAGTTGGAAATTCAGGGGGAAAAAAGATTTAACACATGAGAAAATTGTTATTAGAGATAAACAAGTACATTTTATAATGATAAAAGTATCAAGTCATCAAGAAAATATAATAATTATAAACATGCACCTCAAAACAGAGCTGTAAATTATATGAAACAAAAGCTAATAAAAGCAAAGTGAAAATAGACAAATTCAACAATAATAGTTGGAGACTTTGGTACCCCACTTTCAAAGATAGAACACATAGAAGATCAGTAAGGAAACAAAAGACTTGAGCAACACAATACACATATTGGACCTAACAGACACATATAGAACACTCCATCCAACGACAGTAAAATTCATATGTTTCTACAGTGTACACAGAATATTCTCCAGAAAAGATCATATTTCAGGCCATAAAACAACTATCAACTATCACATTTAACAAGATATGAATTAAACAAGTGTGTTCTATGACCACAATAGAGTGATTTGAGTCAATAGCAGAAATAAATGTGGGAAATCCCCAAATATGTGGAAATCAAAAAACATACTCCTTAAATAACCAATGGATCAAAGGGAAAACCAGAAGGGATATTAGAAAATTCTTGATATGAATGAAAATAAAAATACACTGTATCAAAATGTATGGGACACAGTAAATCAGTGCTTAGAAATAAATAGAAGTAATTTAGTAAATTACTAAATTAAAAAAAGTAAGTTTTTAAATCACAGTCTAACCTTCCACTTTACAAAGTTCAAAAGAAGAGCAGACTAACCCCAAAGCAAGCCTAGCTTTGATTTGATATTAGAGCAGAGATACATGAAATTAAAAAACAGACAACAGAAACAAATTAAACCAAAATTTGGTTCTTGAAAAGATCAACACAATTAACAAGCCTGTTACTGGACTGATTAATAGGGGGGGAAATTGCTAAACGAATAGTGAAACAAGGGTCAGAACTACCAATGTTATAGCAACATAACTATACGGTAATATTATCAATGATTGCAGCTAACAAATTGGATAACATAAATAGATGATATGAAAAATTCCTAGAAAGACAGAAACATTGACTCAGGACCAAAACTAATTCAAGGAGAAATATAAAATCTGAATAAACTGTAACAAATAAGGAGAATTAATCAGTCATCAAAAAACTTTCCACAAAGAAATTCTCAGTCACAGAAGGATTAACCACCAGTGAATTCTACAAAAACATTTAAATAAGAATTAAAACCAATACTTCACAAACTCTTGCACAAAGTGGAAAAGGAAAGAATACTTCTCAACTCATTCTGCGAGGCCATTATTATTTGGTATTACTTTAGTACCAAAACCAGACAAGCATATGACAATAAAAAAACAAAAAAAAAACTATAGATCGATATCTTGATTAATATAAATGTAAAAATCCTAAACAAAATATAATAAATCTCATCAAGCAAGATACAAAAAGGATTATTCACCAGGACTAAGTAGAATTTATCTCAGGAATGCAAAGTTAGTTTAACATATGAAAACCAATCACTATAAAATGCTATATTGATCAAATAAAGGATAAAAATCACGTGATCATTTCAACAGATGCAGAAAACACACCTGACAAATTCTCATGATGAAACCATTCAACATGCTAGTTACAGAAGGGAACATGCTTACCAGACAAATGACTTTTACAGAAAACTCTCACCTAACAATATGCCTGATGGTGAAAGAGTGAAAATTGTCACCCTAGTAGGAATAAGATAAGGATATCTGGCATTACCACTTCTATTCAAAATTATACTGGAGTTTCTAGCCAGGGAATTAGATAAGGAAATGAAATAAAAGGCATCCAGAATGGAAACAGAAAGTAAAACGATCTCTACTTGCAAATAACATTATTGTATACAGAAGGTCACTATGTGATTACATGGGTTGAATAGTCCAGGTTAAATTAAAGGTCTGCTGATGAGTAACCATAGTACATCTATAAAGTCCTTCCACAAAAGTACCTGGATTCATTTTGATTGAATAACTATGGGATGGGAAATTTGGAGGGTACATTTTTAGAATTCTGCTACCACCATTAGGTAGGCACTAGGTCAGGAAGGCACTAGTTTGGTTCTCCTGTCCCACTTGCTCCATTTTAAGGTGTTGACCAGTCTATGAAGCCTAAACTAGTTATGTCCTTGTAAATTCTTCCTTGACTAATTCAGTTATAACACACATTGAATCAATGTATGTACTCATCGGGTTGCCAGACTTCATTTGCAAAGAATTGAAATCCACTGTGTCCTTTCCAATTGCTTTAATTCGTAAAATTCCCTGCCTGCTTTCATTTGAGAGAATCTCAGTCTACTGGCTATTTATGGCTATATATTCTTTTTTTTTTTTTAAGGTGGGGGGCAGATCCCTGAGTAGCTCAGTGGGTTTAGCACCTGCCTTCGGCCCGGGGCATGATCCTGGAGTCCCAGGATTGGGTCCCACGTCAGGCTCCCTGCGTGGAGCCTGCTTCTCCCTCTGCCTGTGTCTCTGCCTCTCTTTCTCTCTGTGTCTCTCATGAATAAACAAATAAATAAAATCTTTAAAAAAATAAAAAAGGTATATTCTTTGAAACTTGTATTACATTTATTTTAATTCACTGTTAGTTGATTTTATGTATTTCTGTTGAGTATGGATTTTTTTCACTTGTGAGTGAATTAATTTGAATATACACTTATATAAATTTCAAATAAATAAGCCATCTGCCTGTAAAGAATAAAATTCCTGCCAAAAGAAAAACAAATGATATATATGAAAACATTTCCGTATGTCTACAGAGAAATTATAAAATGTATTATTGTTTAGCTCAAATCAGTGGAATAATAAATTTCTGTATTTCTACAGAGATATTACAGAATGTATTATTATTTAGCTCAAATCAGTAGAATAATAATATTTACTTTAAAACATTTGACAGCTTGACTACTTTTGTTATATGGAAAAATTTCATTGACGTCATATCAGTTAATTCAAATAATCATCTAAGTTGTCAACTATGATTTCCTGACTGATGTATTACTCAGAATTTGAAGTAAAAGAAATGGGAAAATAAACAGATATTATATTATCTAATAAGAAATAGGCATCAATTTTGTTCAGGAAGTATGAAAACTTCATGCAGCTCACTAAAATGCACACAACATGCGGGCACACATCAAGGACCTTGATATGATTAGCTTGACAATCAAATAATTTGTGGAAGAAATAAAGCTCTCTGCAAAATACTACTTGAGGCAGAGTGAATCATTAAGGATCAAATATATACACTTTTGAAATTCTTTGTGCAACTCCTCAGTCACTGCCACACATCCATCAACATCTCTCATTTCTGCAAGCCTGGTCAGACAGAAACAGATTTAGGATTGTCAACTGGGTTGGATAGAAGGGGGAAAGAGGGAAGGCAATGATACTGATGAACAAAATCAGTAACCTTTGGATGATATAGTTCTTGATATTCCCAAATATACATTTGGCTTAATCTTCATTTCCAAAGACAGTATCCTCAGAGCAGACTGCCTGAGCACACCAAGTATCTCTACATGGTCCTTACGTGGTTCTTTCATTTTCAAATATCATGTCTCTCACTTCTCTGTCCATTGAAATACCATTCATCTTTCAAGTCCTTTCTCAAGTCTTAAAGTGATGACACCAGTTTGCAGTTGGAGTGGGCTTCTTTCCAGGGTAAGAATTTGCTTATGTCCACAGAGCAATATGCTCAGGCTAACATTGCAGCACTTTTAAAATTTCCTCTGTGTTATAATTAATTGTGTTATTGTCAAGAATGCTTTTCAAAGAGATCATATCATATGCAGCATATACCGTCATAGTCTTTATAACAGTCATAGCTTTATCATGATGTCTTACACACTCTGGGGTTAATAAAATCTTCTGAATTGAAATTAAATTCACAATTGTCACCACCACACATAAATACATGTACATAAATATATCAAATAAATTTTTTCATGTCTAATTATTTTTTACTTTTAAAATAGTGTTACTACAATATTGAAATGGAACAATACTCTGAATTTCATTTCAGAAATACAAATTTTGCTTGCATTTTTTTTGTAAGTCACAGGCTTACCTACTATAATAAAATCTCATTCACTGAATATTCAGATGAATTTGCAAGAAACAGCATAATAGAATTGATTCTTATACAGAATCAGAGTATATGTCAAGATATGCCTTACCTATGTTTGCTACAAAAATGACTGCCAACCACTAAAATTAAGATAACTTATCTGTTAGTTCTTGGAGGAGAAATCTGATCCTTAACTCACATATCTCCATAGTGCATATTATCAGATGCAAAAAATGCTCAATTAATGTTTATTGAACAGAGTGAGAGATAGCAAACTATGGCTCATTGACCAATCCCACCTGCCACCTGATTTTGTATGGCCTCAAAACTAAGGGTTTTTACACATGTAAATGATTGAAAAAGTTCAAAACAGAAATATTTGCTGACATGTGAAAATTATATGAATTATAAATTCTAGAGTCCATCAATACAGTTTTATTGTAACATAGCCATGTTCAATCTTTATGTATTGTCTATGGCTGTTTCCACAGTATAATGGCAGGGTTGAGTAACTGGGACACGTGAATAATCTAAAAAGCCAAAACTATTTACTATCTGGTATTTGAAGGAAAAGTATGCAGATTCCTAGAATAGAAAAGGTATAAAGTTTATGTCTCCCTCACTAGATTATGAATTCACGGGGGAGAAGAGCTTTGTTCTTCTTCACTCTTATATATGCAGGTCCTAGAATAATATGTAGAGAAAATAAATGCTCAATAACAAGTTTTAAAAATAATAAAGAATAAATGAACATTAATTTTTACTGTTATCAAAATAAACAGATATTAAGATTATAAAGGCTACAAAAACTTAACCTAGAAAGTGAGTATGAGATTCTTTTTTTCCGGTTTTTGTCTTTTGCTGTTTCTTATCAGTAAAATAATACAACTCACTGTCTAAATAATGCAGCTTGCCAAGTATTAAGAAATGTATTATGGTTCCTAGTGCCCATTACAAAGGGCAGCATGGAACAGTTTAGGCCATGCTGATATGACAACACTCAGTGATAAATATAATGTTTATTCAGAAAGATCTAAAAGCTAAGACCTTGGGAGGCTTTAAAGATAAACCAAAGAGGCATACTTTATGGGAACAGAAACTTGGAGGAAGGCATCAGAACATGTTACATTCTTTTAGGCTTTGGCCTGAAGTCAGGCTGCAGTTGTACCTGGTGTGTGTGGCTAAAATTCTGATAGAAAGGCTGCTATCTCCTTGACCCAGAAGAAGCTAGGACAGCCAAGTCTACCATAAATAAAGGAAGAATTCTAGAAAGAAGAGAACCAGAAGAAGAGGTGGCCTATGTTCCATAAATACCCAAATCTCTGGCTAAACTTAAAATATGCATGTGCAGGCAGGGAGCACATCTAGTAAAGGTTAAAAGTACTGAATTGATCTTTGAACCACCACCCGCAACAAACAAAACAGGGTCTTCACTTTGAGTCTAAACAAGCTAACCATACACTTAATCAAACAAATTATAAGCACCTTAGAAAAAGCTCTGGCAATTCTCATAAAACTGGACATTCGTTGAGACAGCATTTCGCTTCTAGGTATTTACCTGAGAGAATTAAAAACATAAGGACACAAAGATTTATTGAGGAATGTTTATAGAAGTTTTATTCATGATATTCCATAACAGGAAAAAACACAGGTGTCCACCAATAAGAGAATGGATGAAATAACTTACACAATTGCATTCTACTCAGCAATAAAAAGGAATCTTTTTTAATATAAAGCTTACCATTGTTGCAAAGTTGTATTTGAACTTTTGTAGTGATTATCATTTCATCTAAATGCAATGCTATATACTTTAAAAAAATCAATATTATATTTTAATCACTCTGCCACAAGCTTTAGTAGACTTCAAATATTGACACAGTGATGTTTTTAATGTTCTAATAGATTTTCAAACTTAGCTCTGAAAACTTCTCAGGGCATTGATTACATGATGGAAAATATTATTTTGGAGCACTAGCAAATTATTTCAAGAGTAACTTAATAAAAAATTTCATTAATACTCATGAAATAAGGATTTTTGAATGGAGACAAGATTCCAACAAGATAATTTTTCTATAAACATTTTCAAACAGCTAATATCTAAAGACAGAACATTTGCTTATTTAAAATAATATCTAGGGAAATAGTCACATTTAACATTTAATTTAATTATTTAATTTAATTATAGTTACAAGAGATGCATCACTATTGTTGAAATCACCAGCCTTCAACAATTATGTCAGGCAATATTTTGCCCCCTTCTCCCTATGAGGCTTATTATTTTTTTAAGATTTATTTATTTGTGATAGGCATAGAGAAAGAGAGGCAGAGACACAGGCAGAGGGAGAAGCAGACTCCATGCCAGGAGCCTGACGCGGGACTCGATCCCGGGACTACAGGATCGCGCCCTGGGCCAAAGGCAGGCGCTAAACCGCTGAGCCACCCAGGGATTCCTGGCTTGTTTTATTATTATTCCCACTTTTCACAGGTGAGGAAACTGAGAATACATGAGACTAGCAGCTTGATGACCAGGGTTCAAAATCATCCAGTTTGACTCCAGAGATGTGAACTCAAACCAAGTCATGTGGATACAATGGTGTGCGCCTATAAAACATTTCAATTTAGATGTAATCACTACCATTTTATTTCTTGACTGGCCATTCAAAGAATAAGCATGACAAAATGAGAAAAGAGTAGGAAGTAAGAAAAGAACGAAGGAAGGAAAAGGAACGAACGCGCCGAGGACCAGTTGCTTCCGAACATCCTGCTCACCGGTACCCCGGGGGGTTGGAAAAACCATACTAGGCAGAGAACTTGCATCGAGATCAGGACTGAAATACATTAATGTGGGTGATTGAGCTCAAGAAGTCTGATCAACAGATATCATGGAGCCAAGAGCATGCCGAGAGATGCACAGATGATGGCACAAATCCTGAAGGATCTGGGGATTATAGAATATGAGCCAAGAGTTATAAATCAGATGTTGGAGTTTGCCTTCCGATATGTAACCTCAATACTAGATGATGCAAAAATTTATTCAAGCCATGCTAAGAAGGCTACTGTTGATGCAGACGATGTGCGGCTGGCCATTCAGTGTCCTGCTGACCAGTCTTACCTCTCCTCCCCCAAGATATTTTTTATTGGATATTGCAAGGCAAAGAAATCAAACTCCTTTGCTGTTAATCAAGCCATATTCAGGCCCCAGGTTGCCACCTGATAGATATTGCTTGACGGCTCCAAACTATAGACTTAAGTCTTTACAAAAAAAGACATCAACTTCTGCGGAAGAATAACAGTTCCACGGTTAAGTGTTAGTTCTGTTACTAGCCGACCAAGTACTCCCACTCTTGGTACACCAACCCCACAAACCATGTCAGTGTCAACTAAAGTAGGGACTCCCATGTCCCTCACAGGGCAGAGGTTTACAGTACAGATGCCCACATCACAGTCCCCAACTGTAAAAGCATCAATTCCTGCGACATCCGCAGTTCAGAATGTTCTGATTAATCCATCATTAATTGGGTCCAAAAACATTCTTATCACTACAAACATGGTGTCATCACAAAATACTTCCAATGAATCATCAAATGCATTGAAAAGAAAACGAGAAGATGATGATGATGATGATGATGATGATGATGATGACTATGATAATGTGTAATCTAGCCTTGATGCTTGTAACATGTAACCTTGGTCTTAAATCCATTGTACTGAGATTAAACGTACATGCTGGGTATTTTCAAGTTGTGCTGTAGAAAACTTAAATGGTATTTAATGAGTAAATATAGTTATCCTTTCCTATTGAGATGTTGGGTTTTTTTTAATAGGATTAGTAATGGTTATTCATTAGCCTTGAAGTGTGAAAAATAAAATTGTTGTTCATCAAAAAAAAAAAAAAAAAGATCAAAGGAAGAGAGGGAGGAGGGAAGGAAAGGGGAGCAAGAAGCACAATGACAGAGATCCCAGTTGTCTAAGTCAAAGATGAGGAGGCACACAAGGAGAAGAGAATAAGAGACACATGCAGCAAAAGGAGAAAATTTCAGGTATCCTGCCCAAGAAGATAAGTAAATGTATGCTGTGAAAAGTCTTGAAGTAAAAGAAAAAAGTGGTGGGGAGGTTCTAAAGGAGAGATATACAGAGTCAAACAATTTGCAAGGTTTTGTAATGGTTAAAAGGTGGAAGCCAGATTCAATATCATCGCCATCTAATGTAACTGAACACATCGTAAAAATTTTGTTTTGCAGTGAGTCTTTGGTCCTATTTGTAAAGCTGATCCCTGGTTTATCATAAAGTTGGCTTATTCCTAACAAGTGTCAAAGATTTTTTTACAAAGAAGTATTTTTGCCATCAAAGCCAAGCAAAGTAATAAACTCCAGTTCACTTACCTAGAAGTGAAATTTAGGAACACCAAAATTATCCAGAAATGTACCAAATATCAACTTTTTTTGAATGTCAGATGTTTCATGGCAAGTTTTACCAACAATATCTCATTTAGCTCCTACATCAACTACCTATGAACTAAGTATCATCATTGTCCCTCTTGGAGTTGAGAAAACCATGGCTTAAAGTAAATTGTTCAAGATCATACAGCTACTAAGTGATGGAACTGGGATTCTAATCCACATGTGTAGTATTTATGTAAACATCTCCAAACAATTAATACCTAATACCTGAACGTTGGTTTGATTTAAATTATCTCTAGGGAAAATACTCACATTTCTAATTAGGGTGTATTTATTTGAGAGAAGTATCATTTTTATAAAAAATCACCAGCCTTCAATTAGTTATACCAGGCAATATACTACATTGTTTTTTCATATCACGTGTAAGCCCATCCGATGAGGGAAGGCACAGAGTTGATTATTGCTCACTAAAATATCTTAATCACCTGGTATACAATGGTGAATGAATGAAGTTCATTAATTATCAAATAAAGGAATGAATAAATGTCTGGCTCCAGAGCCACGTCAAAGGTTAGTGAGCAACTGATCAGAGCTCTCTAGATAGCCTGAGAAAACAAGTGTTATTAGAGCTAAAATCAGTATAGCCAAAAGCAATATAGGCAAAAATAATTTAATGAATTAACCTATATAGTACTATCATGTTAAATTTTACATTTTCCATAAAGAGCCAAAACAGCTAGAATACCCCCAATTATTGTCTAGATAGACCTTCAGGATCCCAGGAATGCAAGTAATGAGAATCCAGTGTGATATTTTATATCATAAATAACCTGAAAATGTTTAAAGAATGCATAATATTAGAAATTATAACAATTGACATCTAAATATCAGCCAACATTCCTCTGCCATAGTCAACCACTTGACAAGGAAGAAAGAAGCAAACAGAAAAAATTCAAAGCATTTACCAGACATATCACCATTGTGATCATAAAGTGGAGGTGAGAGACCAGTCATCCCATTTCTTTTTGTCCAGCCAAGTTGCAAACTCTGATCTCGTGTCATATTACAGAGACCACTCTCAAAATCACATCTTTCATAATTGGAACCTAATGAGAGAAAAAAGAAATTAGCTTTCACAATCCCATTTGGCTTCTTAAGAAATCAGACAATAATAGGGAAAAAAAAACAGCTTAGCAACAAATGGCAAATGTAGATTAACATAAGGATTATTTTCCACATTTTAAGTCTACTTTATTAATGCAAAGCTTTTTTGCACATGACATTCTAATAAATCGCCACACACAAAAACCAGTGTGGTCAAACAGAAAGAAGGCCACGCGAGGTCAGAGGACTGAGGATCTAATCCTGGTTTTGTCTCCTATTACCCGAGTGCCTTAGCTAAGCCACTTAACCATAGCAAGCCCTTTTCTTCCCTTGTAAGATTAGAATAATGACATCCTGCCCTCTCTCCCTCAGATGATTGCTATGAGAATCTAATGACATAATTTATATAAAATACAACTCTTAGAACCATAAAATATGAGGAATTATTATTAAGATCATACTTTCAACTCCACCTGGATATTCCAGCCTCCCAGGCATATCAGAGTCTCAGGTGTGGGCAGATGGAATATGAGGACCCTCCCACTAAAAGTCAACCATCCTTGGCTGGGAGGCACCCCTGGTGTTAAACAAAACATAAACACCTTCCTGTTGAATATCAATGTTCCTAGAATTCTTGGTGCTTCTATCAACAACAGACTATTTCTGGGGTTCTTTTTGTTTTTATTTCCAAGTTTAAGGGATCTAAGAGGCTTGGCAGAAGCTGAAGGATTTGGACATTTGCTTGTTTACAATAACCACCAGGTAGGGTTTTATTTCATTATCCAACATCTGCAAATATCATTCTCTCAAAAATAGGTTACCTCAAACATAAATAGCCCCTGATGGGTGATAGTTCTTAGCAACGGTGGAGATTCTTTTTTGACAAGTTTGTCCTTCCCTGACTGGTTGCATTAGCCACTGTGGGAGGAAATATGCTGGTGAATATTGAGGCGGTGTTGGCAACCCAGTCACAAAATCATAATTTTTACTTAAGCACATTTTGGGCAAAATATTATTTGATAATAATGGATCATGTTCCTGAGATCATACATATGAGTATTGAAAGCTGACTCAGAAACACCACTTTTAAATGACGTTAAGTAAACTCGGTTTATTACCAATGCTCTATTTCATCTATTTTATTCCTAGATCCTTATCTTGAAAGATTTCATAGACCAACTGTATTCTGTAATAACAGGAATCTTAATAGCTACAATTTATCGAGGTAGTTTGTTCTGTGCTAGGCATTCATTGTACCTGCAGTAGTTGATTTATTCCTTACAACAGCCTTATGAAGCAGGTATTTTTTTTTCTCCATTGTAAAGGTGAGGAAGCTGGAGCATCTGGGTGGCTCAGTGGTTGAGCATCTGCCTTTGGCTCAGGTCATGATCCCGGGGTCCTGGGATCGAATCCCACATCGGGCTCCCCACAGGGAGCCTGCTTCTCCCTCTGCCTGTGTCTCTGCCTCTGTGTGTGTGTGTCGTCTCTCATGAATAAATAAAGTCTTTATTTAAAAAAAGTGAGGAAGCTGGGGCATCTGGGCGGCTCAGTCAGTTAAGCATGTGCATTGGACTCGGGTCATGATCCCAGGGTCCTGAGATAGAGTCCCAGGTAGGGCTCCGTGCTCAGCAGGGAGTCTGCGTCTCTCTCTGCCCTCCCCCCACACATGTGCACTCTCAAATTAATTACCTAATTAATTAATTAATTAATTAAAATATTTTTAAAAAGTGAGGAAACTTAGACTATGTGTTATGGACATAAAGTAACTGCCCAACATAGGACAGCTAGTGAGTGCTGGGGCTAAGATTAGAACCCTAGTCTTTCTGACTTCAGAACATGAGTTCTTAAAGCTCTGTTCTGAGGCCTAATTATTAGTCCACTGTCCTATTTTGATCAAAAATCCAGAGTTAGAGGTCTATCAGAATTTCTAGTCAGCTTGAGGGAACCGGTATTTCCAGACAGAATTGATGTCATTCTATCCAAAAGCTAAGAAATTTTATTAGTCTGTAAATCATACCATGGCTAAATTTACAATTGCTACAAGGCCTTTGATATATTTAGAATAGCTGGAATATCCCAATTATTACCTCATGGACCTCTCGTGATCTGGAGAATCTGGTTGAACAAAAAAATGAACTAAATTATATAATTATTTGTATATATGTGTGCGTGTCATTCAATTAGCTATGCTAATTGAACTAGCATAGTATATTAGTTATGCATATGTATCTGCATAAATATATCTTCAAGTTTCCTATAGTTCCTAGCAATTTTTACAATCTATTTGTGATTCTAAAAAACTCTAAAATTTTTTATCACCATATTTCAGCGATTATGTATATGAAATGTACATACATCCTCACATAAGTGTCAAACACTTTTTAAATACCAAGAAATTACTTTGCATTACAATTAGTTGATGTCTGTTCATGATATTATGTTCTTTTTAATACAGAAAGATAATCATAATGATTTCTGGGAGTGTTAAAACTAGAAAAATAGCTAAACAGAATGCTTTTTTTCTTTCTGAATAATCTCAACAGGGGTTCTTTTTGTTATAAAATGAATCTAATGAGCATACATTTTCAAGTGTTTCTTATAAAAACCACAAACTTCTAATAACCGCTAGATTATTCAATAACTGCATCGAAAAAATTTCTATTTATTCTCCCCCAACAGAGAAATGCATATTTTAAACCATTTGAACAATGTTTCTTGCCCTGGAGCTGATTTGCCTTTTAATTCCATATGCCACACATCTACATTCAAATCTGAAACCATTTGCTATGCTAAAATCTGCCTGCATAGAGATTTCTGCTACCACAGCCATCACTAAATTGTGTTGACTAAGGCCACAATTCGATAGGATATGGAACAATGAGGAATGGTGTGCAGGAACTTATCAGTAGAATCCATGTTCCTGGGCTTTTTGAATACGTGGAACTCATTTTTTCAATTTTGTGATCCCAAAGGTGGGGCGTACTATAGTCAAAGAGGGAGGGTGTCTCCACGTTGTGATCTGAGGTTCTTTGGAAGGCCAAATTATCCCCAGTGCCAGACTCTCTCATTTAAAATTCACTGAAGAGTTTCTCTTAGATTCAATCATTAACACCTTCACGGGCAGAAAAATATTATATTATATCCCCAAGTGACAGTTAATTTAGGGCATACTTCTGAAAAAATGAGTAAGAATAGAATAAAATTTAAGTAGTGGTAATGGTGCAGAACTCAGAATTAAGGATGGTAGGGATAGATCATCACAATAAAAAGTTCTTAGAAGACAGAAAAAAATAGAAGAATTAGGAAAAATCTAGAAAGGGAGATGCAAAGATATTAAATGCAAACCACATATCTCACAATTTTGCCTGGGCCTATATTACTAATGCATATCTCTCTTCCTCTTAAAAAATCTATGAGGTCCAATTGTAGTCTTAACAATGAGTCCTGCTCTTTCTGAAAAGTTGTGGCAAAATATACATGACATAAAATTTACCTTTTAACCATTTTTAGGACTGCTCTGTGGTATTAAATACATTCACTTTGTTATGCAACCATCACCACCATCCAACCCCTGAGCTTTTCATTTTTTCCAACTGAAATTCCATATACATTAAACACTGACAACCCATTCTCTCCTCCCCCAGTCCATCATTTTACTGGCACCCACCCTTCTTTTCTGTCACTATGGATTTGACTACTCTATATACCTCATGTAAGTGGAATCATACAGTATTTGTCCTTTTGTGACTTGCTTATTTCATTTAGTATTATGTCCTCAAGTTTCATCCATGTTATAGCATATGTCAGAATCCGTTTCCTCTTTGAAACTGAATAATATTCCTTTTTACATATATACCACATTTTGTTTATCCAATTCACCTTCTGAATGGGTATTTGGGTTGCTTTCACCTTTTGACTATTGGGAATAATGCTGCTACCAACACTGGAGTATAAATATCTATTAGACTCACTGCTGTCATTTCTTTTGGATATATCTCCAGAAGTAGAATTGTTGTGTCATGTGATAATTCTATTTTTAATTATTTGAGAAGTTGCCATGCTATTTCACAGAAAAGCTAAAAAAAATTTACATTCCCACCATAGTGCACAAGTGTTCCAATATTTCAACATCTTTACCAACACCTGATATTTGTTGGGTTTTGTTTGCTTATAATAGCCATTCTAATGGATATGAGGTGGTATCTCATTTTGGTTTTGATTTGCTTTTCCTTAATGATCGGTGATATTGAACATCTTTTCATGTGCCTAGGCACATTTGTATATTGTCTTTGGAAAAATATCTTTTCAAGTCCTTTGCCCATTTTTAAATCTGGTTGTTTGTTGCTTTTGTTGAATTGAGAGAGATCTTTATATATTGTGCATTATCAATCTCATATCAGATATATGATTTGCAAATAATTTCTCTTATTCAATGGGTTGCCTTTTCATCTTTATAGTCCTTTTTGTCCTTTGATACACAAAAGTTTTTCATTTTGATGAATTCTAATTTATCTAGTTTTTCTTTTGATATATATGGTTTTCATGTCATCTAAGAAATTACTGCCAAATCCAGTATTATGAAGCTTTTCCTCTGTGTTTTTTTTTCTAAGAGTTTTATAGTTTCCTTACATTTAGGTTTTCAATCCACTGAATTAATTTTGTATGTGAGTTAATTTTGTATATGGTAGAAGGCAAGGATCCAACTTTAATCTTTTTGCACATAGATATACAGTTTTTACAACACTATTTGTTGAAAAGGCTGTTCTTTCTCCACTGAATGGTCCTGACACCCTCATCAAAAATTATTTGCCCACATATAAAAACTTATTTCTTGGCTCTCTATTCTGTTCTATTGGCCCATGTCTGTCTTTATGCCAATGCCACACTCTTTCAATTACCATAGCTTTGTAATAAGTTTTGAAATCAGGAAATAGCTTGGTTATTTTTCAAGGTTGTTTTGGTTATTTGGCATCCTTTGAGATTCCATATGCTTTCTGGAATGGATTGTACTATTTCTGCAGAAAATATTCTTGGGATTTTGATAGGGGTTATATTGACTCTGTACATGACTTTTGGTAATATTGACATCTAAACAATATTGAATCTTCCTATCCATGAACATGAGATGCCTCTCCACTTATTTGTGTCTTCTTTAATTTCTTTCAGCAACAATGTTTACTTTTCTAGGTATATGGGTTGTCTCCTTGGTTATGCTTTATTTTTTAGAGGCAAAGTATGTACTTTTTATTGAAGTATCATTTACATAGAATATTATGTTAGTTTCAGGTGTACAACTTAGTGATTTAATATTTAAACACATTACAAAATGATCACCACAATAAGTCTAGTTGTCATCTGTCATCATACGAAATTTTACATTATTGACTATATTCCCTATGTTGTATATTACATCATGTCTTATTTATTTTATATTTTATAACTGGAATACTATACCTCTTTTTAAATTTAAATTCAAGTTAGTTAATATATAGTGTATTATTAGTTTCAAGGTAGAGTTTAGCAATTCATCAATTGCATATAATACCCAGTGCTCATTATATCTAGTGCCCTCCTTACTGCCCATCACTCAATTATCCCATCCCCCCACCCACTTCCCAAGACTGTACCTCTTAATTCCCTTCAAACATTTCATCCATTTCCCCATTCCTCTACCCTCTGGCAGCTAACAGTTTATCGTCTACAAGTCTGTTTCTGTTTTGTTTTGTTTATTCACTCATTTTGCTTTTTAGAATCCACATACATAAAACCATATGGTATTTGTCTTTCTCTGTCTGACTTATTTCACTTAGCATAATACCCTTTATGTTTATCCATTTTATAAATGACAAGATTTCGTTCTTTTTTATGGCTCAGTAATATTTCATTGTATATACATACCACATCTTTGTATCATTCATCTATTAGTGGATATGGGTGGCTTCCATATCTTGGCTATTGTAAATCATGCTGTGATGAACATAGGGGTGCATATATCTTTTTAAATTAGTCTTTTCATTTTCTTTAAATAACCACCTAGAAGTGGAATTTGGGGATCATATGATAGTTCTATTTTTAGCTTTTTGAGAGACTTCCATACTGTTTTCCACAGTAACTGTGCCAATTTACATTCCCACCAACAGTGTAGAAGGACTCCCTTTTCCACACATTCTCACCATTTGTTACTTATTATCTTTTGATGATAGCCATTCTGACAGGTGTGAGATGGTATTTCATTGTTGTTTTGATTTGCATTTCCCTGATTAGTGATGGTGAGCATCTTTTTACGTACCCATCGGCCAAATGTATGTCTTCTTTGGAAAAATGTTCTTAATTAGAATGTTTGTTTTTTGATATTGCACTGTATGAGTTTTTCATATATATTAAATGTTAACCCCTATCAGATATATTATTTGTGAATATCTTCTCCCATTCAGTTAGTTGTTCTTTCATTATGCTAATGCTTTCCTTCACTGTGGAAAAGCTTTTTCTTTTGATGTAGTCCCATTTGTTTATTTTTGCTTTTGCTGTCTTTGCCTAAGGAAACAGATACAAAAAAGTATTTGTAAGACCTGTCAAAGAGCTTACTGCCTATGTTTTCTTCCAGGAGTTTTCTGGTTTTAGGTCTTACACTTAAGTCTTTAATCCATTTTTAGTTCATTTTTGTGTATGTTATATATAAGAGTGTTCCATTTTCATTCTTTTACATGTAGCAATCCAATTTCCCCAACACAATCTATTAAAGAAACGGTCTTTTCCTCATGGTGTATGCTTTCTTTGTCATATACTAATTGACTATATAAGTATTCATTTATTTCTGGACCTTCTATTTTGTCCCATTGATTTATGTTTGTTTTTGTGTCTGCAGCACCATGTTTTGATTATAAAAGCTTTGTAGTATAGCTTTAAATCTGGAAGCATGATACCTCTAGCTTTGTTCTTTCTCAAGATTGCTTTGGATGTTTGGGTTTTTCTGTGGTTCCACACAAATTTTAGCTTTATATGTTCTAGTTCTGTGGAAAATGCCACTGGTATTTTGATAGGAATTGTACTGAATCTGTAAATTGCTTTGGGTACTATGGACATTTAATAATATTTATTTTTCTAATCCATGAACATAATATGTCTTTCTATTCATTTGTATCACCTTCAATTTCATCAATGTTTTATTCTATACTTTCAGAGCAGGTCTTCTACCACCTTTGTTGAAGTTATTCCTAGGTATTTTATTCTTTTTGATGCAATTGTAAACTGGACTGTTTTCTTAATTTCTCTTTCTAATAGTTTGTTATTTGTAGAAACACAACAGATTTCTGTATATTAATTTTGTATCCTTCAACTTTACTGAATTCATTTTGTAGTTCTAATGTTTGTGTGTTTGTGTGTGTGTGTGTGTGTGTAATCTTTAGGATTTTCTATATACAGTATCATGTCATCTGACAATAGTGACGGTCTTAGTTCTTCCTTTCCAATTTAGATACCTTTTATTTCTTTTTCTTGTCTAGATGCTGTGGCCAGTACTTCCAGCACTATTTTGAATAGAAGTAGCAAGAGTGGGAATCCTTATCTTATAGGAAAATCTTTCCTGATATTAGAGGGAAAGTTTTCAGTTTTTTCCCCATTGAGTATGATGTTAGCTGGAAGTTTGTCATATATGGCCTTTATTATGTTGCTGTACATTCCTTCTATAACCATTTTGTTTTTTATCATAAATGGACGTTGAATTTTATCAAGTGATTTTTCTGTATCTGTTGAGGTGATTCCTAAATATTTCATTCTGTTTGATGCTTCTGTAAATGGAGTGGTTTTTTAATTTCCTTTCCATATTGTTCATTAGTGTACAGAAACACAACTGATTTTGGGGTATTGATTTTGTATCTTGCAACTTTGCTGAATTTGTTTATTTGTTCCAACAAGTTTGTTTTTGTTTTAAAGAATCTTTAGAGTTATCTACATTAAGATCACATTTTCTGTGAACAGATGATTTCACTTATTTATTTCCAATCTGGATACTTTTCTTGTCTAAATGCTCTGGCTGGGACTTCCAGTACTATGTTGATAGAAGAGATGAAAGATGTTCCAGGTCTTAGAGAAAAAGCTTTCAATCTTTCCCCATTGAGTATGATGTTAGCTATGGGTTTTTCATATATAGCCTTTATTGCACTAATTTTGTTCTATTCCAAGTTTCTTAAGTGTTTTTAGTTCCTTCCAATTTTGAGAAAAATCTATGTATTACATTACCACAGTATTTTACATACCATTCATTTTTCTATTTAGAAAATTATTTCCTTCATGTAGATAAAAACATTTTCACAAAAAATTGTCTCTCACTCTCATTTAATGTAAAAATTAATGGCCAGTTCCTACAAAGGATGAGATGAATCTAAAATATTCCAATTAAATAAAAGTAAAATTTAATTACACTCAAATGTAAATTTCAAGGAAAGATTGCTATTATTTGGCCTGGAAAATTAAAAATATTAATTAATCTTTACAAGGAAATATTTATCTTTCACACTGAATTAATTTTAACATTTTCATTGAGACAAAAACAGGAAAAACCCTAACTCACAAAGTTATGTGATAGCAAATGGAATTAGCACTCTCGTGGCTCACACCAGAATTATCCAATATTATTTTTGGATGGATTCTTTATCTTATAGTCACCTTTATTCTCAAATCATTGAGACTGTCTTTGACATTGAGATTGTGAGCTGAGTCATTGATGGTATCTAAGACAATGAGAAAAGGATTGTGAAACCTTATTTTAATTTTAACATTGTGTTAGGATTAATAACCTTCAAAGAAGTTCAAAGGCGTGTTTGTGTTTGGTGATTTCTGAAGAAATATTGACAAGGCATGGCATTAACTCCAGTCTGCAGCAGTATTCACTCGAGTATTATAAATGTTGCATAGCTATTTACATATAATTTTCCATTCCAGAGGAGCAGCTTAGCCAAGGTACCTTATGGCTTTTCAGTAGTTTCTATAATGGTGAATACAAGGACTCTAATAGAAAGTTATATCATCTTGCATGAAGAAACTCTGCATCACATAAACTAATTTAGGGGAAAAAAAACTCTTGTCATATTCTTTTCCCTAAACAGATTTTTAATTTCTTTCAAAATAAGTAAAATTTTTCTTCTAAATCCAATCAAGCATTTGAAGACTTATTCACTGTAAAGTCACAATTATTTCTGGGTAATAAATAACATTGTATTATATTATTCCCATTTTTTTCATGGAAACTTATTTAAAAGCTGTGATTCAAGGTTCTTGCTTTCATAAATCTGGTAATTTGACAACAGAATGCTACCCTTCTCTTAAGATTCCTAGCTGAGCCTTTAGTGTCAACCTGCTCCCCTAGAAATGATGTTTATTGACAAACAGAAAAGGCATGTGGGGTAACAAGAATTGCAGAAATTCTAGCTATGTATATATTTGGGCTTCAGAAGATACTTTGCTTGTGGAAGAAACAGTTTGCCAATTGATGTCAACAGGTGTCTGACTTTTTTTTTTTTTTTTTTAGGTGCCTGACATTTTTTAAGGGAACTCATAAACTTAATGTCCTCCTTGGATGATGTCAATTTGCACACTTGAGCAGCAAAACAAGAGCAGACTACATTGCAAGACTGAGTGGTTGTATTGAATTCCACAATGAAGGAAAATAGTGCAGCTGACAAATCCAGCCAGTTAGCAAACCAGTAATTACTCAGTCTATCTTACACTTATTGACTCTATGTACCAGTCTTCTAGGAAATGGAGTGAATAAGGTAAATTTCCTGTCCTCATGAAGTTAATATTTTGCTTTTCTATGACCTCCTTCAAAATATTAATGAAACTGTTGGCAGCTCTGGAAGGATAACACCCATGTAGGCAGACTGGAGCCTTTGAAGATTTTAGGTATTTTTGTACAGGTCTTATGAATCTAGAACCTAAAACACTCTTGGGTCATTTTAAGGACTAGAATTCTGGAATGAGGATCTGTTCCCTTCTGAAACCACATCAGTATATTTTATCCAACTCCCTCAAAATGGGGATTCCTCTGCGGATTAGACCCGTTAGACCCCATTAAATAGGGATTTAGACCCAATTAAGATAATTCTCTTTTATTCTGGTTAAACCTTTCCTTATTTGAGTATAGTTGGCAGCCAATGTTACATTTGTTTCAGGTGTACAACACAATGATTCAACACATACATTATGCTTTGCTCACAAGTGTATCTACCATCTGTCACCGTATGATGCTGTTACAATATCATTGATTATATTCCCTATGCTGTCCCTTTTATCCCCATGACCTATCATTCCATAACTAGAAGGCTGTATTTTACACTCCTTTTCTATTATTTATTTATTTATTTATTTATTTACTTATTTATTTATATTCAATTAGCCAACATACAGTACATCATTAGTTTCATAGGTAGAGTTCAATAATTCATCAGTGGTGTGTAACACCCAGTACTCATCACATCACGTGCCCTCCTGAATGCTCATCACCCAACTGGAGGAAAAATTCTCACTGTTTGCAACCACCAGTGGAGCCCACAGTAGAGTTCTGAACTTGCAGTTATGCCTGTGATATCCAGGCAGAAGCAAATACAAAAATCAGAAATTTAGAATATATAAAATAACAGATTGAGTGTAACAAAGCATTGTAAATAAAAAGAAAGAGGAACAATGCTTTCAATATATTTGACAAATAGTTTTCTTCCAGGTAAATATATTAAATAAAAGATTTATTATCTCATAGAAGTTATCTCATAGAAATATGGATAAAATTCCCGAAAAGGCAATTCACAAAACACAGAAAGAAAAAAAAAAACACATATGTTGAAGTGATCACTTCACTGTCAATCATATAGCACAGTTGAGTTTTGAGAATTAAAAGGCAAAATAGAAAAAAGGAATTCTGCTTGGCATCTATGTGGCCTACAGGTCTAATATGACTTTGCTTTCATTTCTTTCTTTCTTTTTTTCTTTTTTTGCTTTCATTTCTATAATAAACAGAATAGAGCAGTTAATAGAAAGCTTTTTATTAATTTTAAAATGCCATTTTATTCTGATTTTTTAAAGCAACAAATCCTATTTTGGAAAAGTTGCAATATAAATATGTACAAAAAAAGAAAAGTCACTTTTAAGTCTAACACCTAGACATTTTTCTACCTAGTATTTTATGCAATTGCCACACTATTTTTAAGAGTATGCATTGATCAGTAATCATAACTTTTCTTTTGACAATATATCATGAGCTTTTCCCCATTTTTGAATAGCACCAAAAATTGACAGATGGCTACACAAATGTCCATGGTAAAGATGTATCATAACTTATTTAAGCATTGACCTAATATTATAAAATTATATTATTTCAAATCTCCACCATCTTAAATAGTGCTGTGATGAGACTTTTGACATGAACTCTTTCTAAATTTTTTCCTAGAATAAATTCCTAAAAATGAAATTACTAGCCAAAGGGCATGAACACTTTTAAAATCTTTATTCATATTTCAAAGATATTATCAAAAATGTAAGATTTTATTAACACCCTTGCCTACAGTATATAAAAATGCTCATTTTTTCATACCCTTCACAACCATGGACATTCTTTTAAGTAATTTATGTGTATTTAATTTTTAAAATATTGGAAGCTTTTGATTTTCAACTGTGCACATGATTGACAGTGAAGTTGATCACTTCATCATATATGGTTGTTTCCCTTTCTGTAAGTTTTGTGAATTGCTTTTTCAGGAATTTTACCCATATTTCTGTGAGATAATGCATCTTTTATTTGATATATTTACCTGGAAGAGAACTATTTGTCAAATATATTGAAAACATTGTTCCTCTTTCATTTTATTTACAATGCTCTTGATACATTAAAACTGTTATTTTATATATTCTAATTTTCTGATTTTTGTACTTTCTTCTTACATGTAATGCATAAAAAGGCCTTTCCTCATTCAAATATTTATTCCATACCAATTTCAACAAATATATTTTGAGGATTTATTACACCTCAAAGCAAAGAGAAACTTTTCCTGACTTCAAGACTTACTGTAAAGAATAATAAAGACTACGGTTTTATTTTCTACGTTTAACACGTTACCTTTTGGAAACTTTGATGTGTGAAGTAAATAAGAAATTTGTTCCATAAAATTGCCTAATTTTCATTTGTAACAAATGAAAACATAGTCAGTGTTGTATGGTGGTTGGAATTAAGGATTCCAGGGGGGCGTCTGGGTGGCTCAGTTGGTAAGTGTCTGCCTTTGGCTCAGGTCATGATCTCAGTGTCCTGGGAAGGAGCCCCACCTTGGGCTCCCAGCTCGTGGGGAATCTGCTTCTCTGCACCCCCCTCACTTGTGCATTCTCCCTCTTTCTCTCTCTCTTTCTCTGTCCCTCTCAAATAAATAAATAAAATCTTAAAAAAATAATTAAGGGTTCCAGAATCAGACAAAACTGGTTGTGAATTCCAGTTTCTCCACTGAATAACTCTGTATCCCTTGGCATTTTAGTTTACTTAATCTGAGCTTCTTTTTCCAAGCTGTAAATTGAGAACAATAATAGTTTTTACTATTTTGATGTTTGGTGAAGATTAAATGAGATACTCTATGGAAATTTCTTAGCAGTGCTCGGCTTATAGGGAGTGCTATAAACTGACTTGGAATGCCACTATTATTTTTTAATATATGATAGATATTATATTTCTTAATATTCCTTATATATAGAAATCTTAATATTTATAGCAATCAGATTCTTTTCTTATTTTGAACTTTCACATTTTGGAATAGTTTACATGATACCTATTATAAACCTACTAATAAAAGTTATTCCCCATTTTAATCATTTGATTATCCCTCTTTCTAGCTGTTTTCACTCATTTTTCTGGATAAACTTGTAAGTCACTTTAATCAGATTCCAGAATTTATCATGGTGATATCCTGTTTTAGAATTTAACTAGATTGATTTCATAACTGTGAAAATGTATATATTTACACTACTGAAACACTCTGTTAAGAAAATAGTCTTGTCATGAGTCTTTCTTCCATACATCAGTAATTTTGTATAATTTTCTTCAGCTAAGCTCTATACATTTATTATATTTCTTAGATTTTATTGTGCTATGGACTAAATATCTGTATCCCTTCAAAATTCCTATGTTGAATCCTAATCCCCGGGTTAACGTATTTAGAGGTGGATAATGAAATTAATGCTTTTATAGAAGAGGAAGAGAAACCAAAACTATCTCTCTCCCCACCATGTGAAGCCACAGTGAAAAAACAGCTATCTGCAGCAGCACCTGGGTTGTTGAGTGTCAGACTCTTGGATTCTGCTCAGGTCATGATCTCCAGGTCTTAATATTGAGCCCCATGTCCTGCTCCTTGCTTAGTGTGGAGACTCTCTTTCCCTCTTCTTCTGTCCCTCCCCTACTCTGTACATGTGCACTCTCTCACTCAAATAAGTAAATAATTCTTTTAAAAACAAAAAGAAGAAACAGCTCTCTGCAAACCAGAGGAGTCCTCATCAGACACCAAATCTGCCAGTACTTTGATCCTAGACTTCTCAGCCTCCAGAACCATGAGAATTAAGTGTTCTTTTTGCTTAGGCCACACAGTATATGGTATTTGTTAGAGTAGCCCAAACAGACATTTTGCTTAGGATTTTTGGCTGTTTCATGAAAATATGCAACAAACATTTTGCATACAATATAGTAATAAGATAAGCATTGTGAATGAAATCTCACATTTTACTTTATTAATTCTTTACTTTCAAATAATTCAATGAACCAATTACTTTTTTAAAGTAGTTGACATGTCATCCTTTGAAGAAATAACATTTGTACTTAGCATCACCTAATTAAACACTATCACCTCTCAGATTTTGAGAATGCACCCCTAAGGTAATTTTTTTTACATATTTCTCATATAAATTTAGATTTATATGAAGTAACTACCTTTTGAAAAAAATTATTGTCCCTAAATCCAAAAAGTTTGTAAAAGAAATAAGGTAAAATCTCAAAATCTTATGACATATTCCATCAAATCAAAGTACAAAAATAGATTCCTATCTCCTTATAAAAATACTAGACCAAATGGAAAGTTCCTAGGTGTGGCAAGTAGGTAGGAGAGAAAAAATGTCAGATTAACTGAATACATTTTTTTTTCTTTTGAGTCATGAGTTAGCTCTAAAAGTGAATGTATGTAACAGTTAATTTTACTACTGACTTCAGGTATGCAAAAGCAATTATCTAAAAATATTTTCTGGCAGCACCTCAACAGGTGAGGATCCATTTCATGGGATATATCTCAACAGTAGTTTATACTCTTCTGGTTTACTTGGATCTGAATGGCAGCAATATAAGCAAGACTACTGTATTTATTGTTAAGCAAAAATGCACAAGGTAAAGCCTTTGTATACCAAATAATTTTGAGAAATTGCTAGGAGAGAAGCTAGACTCTCTCTGTACTTGATATAATGGCTCAGATCTTTAAATAAACAAATATAAATCAAAGAGAATAAGGGAGTCTAGGCAATGGTGATCAGCATGGAAGCAGACAATGCAATGTTTGGAACCATGATTTATTTCCCTGGCTCAGGACATCAGTAAATTATAATGAAGAGAGGTTCTTGTCAACACTGGAACCAAACAGTTGTTAAACCTGAAAATTATTTTTCTTAATCACTACATATTAAATGCTCAATATCTTGTATAAATGGAATTTACTTCACTGTAAAGATTCAGTCTCTTTAAAATAAATTCCAATTTAAAACAAAGGTTCAAGTATTCTGAAAAAGAGGACCATCATGTAATAGGAAAATTCTCAAAAACCTATTAATAGAATCAGTAGCATCTGAAATTAAACTTCAATGAGGCCAATTTCATTACAAAAAGTCAGCATAGTAATCTATTTCTTTAAAGGTCACACCATTTGGATGCTAAAAGGGGGCACTGGTTGATTTTTTGTTTTCAAAAAGGCACTATTTTAACATCATTCCAAAGTTACCTTTAAAAAAAAAACTCATCCATAAGTTTTAACGTCACAAATTTTTATGAAAAAAACTGCTTGGCCATCATTATTCCTGCACAGTATTTTCGCCTCCTGTGGTATACGGAAGAAACTCACACTTCAAAGTGATTCTCAATTTTATCTACAGATTATGGTCCACATTTTAAATAAAATACCAAAGCGGATAGTTCTCAGAAATGAAAATGAAAAGTGAAAAAGCCAAAAGGTGATCTCCTAATGTAACATTTAAAATGAAATCTGTTTATTCGACAGATCTGTTCCTTCGTTTCCCTCCACGGCCGCAAGTTATTAGAATTTGCCATGCAGCTGAGACCTTTTGCACTCAGCAGCTTTCTCCTCTTCCACATTAACCTTTTCCCCAAGCAGGACCATGCATGTTATCACAGCAAGCGTGCTAAAGGAAGCCTCACAGAGATTAGTAAGAGAAGGGACTTTGCACTTCTTGTCAAACCAGCCAAGTGGTTCCTCTTTGCTGCTCACCAAAGAATAGCAAGGGCTTTCCCAGACAGGTCAGAGAAAGGGCAGCACACCCACATTCAGCCTCTCTGGGCAAATTGGACAAATATAAATGAATCCCTGTCTTCGGTTGTATTCGGTATTTAGCAGTTACTAATAGAATGATCGCCATCCCAAACTATGGGAGACAAATCAATAGCTTGTTTTCTTCCACAGAGAAGAAATTTTTCAGGATTCAATCTTCTCGTTCTAATGTAATAACAAGTGAATATGTAAGCAGAAGGCCAACAATAGCAAGACTGAATACATAGAAACTTATTTTAGCTGAAGAAAATAAAGACTTCTATCAACATGAATTAACATAGTATCTGAATATAAACTAGAAAATCTGTTTGACAAAGGTGCTTGAAAATACTAGAATTAGTCGATCCAAATAATTGAATCAGAGGTTATTATGAACCAACAATGAACCCATTTCATTTCATGAAAACATGGTCTATGAAAAGTGATTGCACTTGTTCCAATGGAGAAATGCAGTTTTCCTTCAGGATGTCAGATTGCAAGAGAAACTACAGAAACATACATGTCTTTACTCACATCTTGGGGTGGTGAACAGTTTCCTTTTTTCATATGATACCAGTAAGCAACGGAGCATTTTCCTGCCACTGAGAGTCAATTTATTTCACTTTACAACCTCTTGTGATGAGATGGAGGTTCAAGATCACACAATTAGTACATGGTTCATGCAGGATCTGAATCGAGGTCTTGCACTCTCTGAAGCTGGTACATGCAGTTTCCTGCATCCCAGAATCAAAGGATACAAGCCAGTGTTGTACTCTGTGTGCAATTGGTAAAACTCACTTGGAGGTAACGTCATACAAGCAAAAATGAAATGTACTCCTGCAACTTAAAATTCATTTCAAACATCTCCATATTGAATCCAAATTTAAGCTCATCATTTCCACCAAAGCATTTTAAAGCTTTAGTAATGAGCTGCTTTTGAATTTTGCTTCCATATATTAAAAGCTACATTACTGCATATCATTTCCTCCTTTATAATCAGTAAAAACTGTTTAAAATACGTTCCCTCCACCTAGAATCTTAGCAGCTTGATATTGTTTAATTAGAGTAATTTTGGTATGTGAACACATCTCTTTATTGCAAAGTATATTTGAGTTTCTGATTTATGCTAAAGGCATATGAGTGAAATCCACAAGGGCCAGGTAGCTAGCCGAATCTCCCTGGGCTGCCCATCAGCCCCTGGTCTGAAGGTGTTCAGGGAACTGAAATTGGACAAAGGAAAAGAATCACACTTACATGGCTGTTCATCACTCTTGTCCTCACACTGATCTGTGAAATCACACACGTTGTCAGGAGGCAAGGACAACCCATTGCCAAACTGAAAGGCTTCAGTTCCTTGCTGAATCCATGTAGAGAGGAAAACACAAGAAATCCAAAGGAAACAAAAAGCTTCATTCCTTGAGAATGCTAACATTTTGGCCAAGCAGAAGAGCATCACTTGATATGTCTCTGGGAAATCAGGCAATTATAATAGGTGAATCCATAATTAGAAACATTCTTTCTCTTTTCTGTACTCTTTATTTTCCAGATTTGCCTCTTACCACTAGACTCTTGGCAACTATCTGCAACCCTAACAAATGACTCCCAGAGCAGTTCATTCACTCTTTCAGAGGAGTGTCTTTAGAAAATATTTAGCTTGAGCAATTGCACCATTTCTGTATCTAGCAAAACATGGATTATTTACTGTCCTGTGTATACCATATTTAAACAAGTTAAGCCTTTATGATCATGTCATCTCCTGAAAGAAAATTTTAAGAAACAAAGGGCAGGCACATAAACGGAGCGGGGAGCCAGGAGAGGACCACAATAAAGTTATAAGGAACACAGCAACATTCTGTACTACTTTCCATACTTACTTAATCACATTCATGTAATTTAGAACATTATTGAGGTCACTAAAATTCATTCAAATATCTCAGGTCCGATTATTAGAATTTCTCTATCAGCACAAAATGTGTACCATAGTTATTGAAGGGAAACTTCACATTGCTTGCTTAGATTGTACCACAGGACTTTTTCAAAGAATTTATTTATTTATTTGAGAGAGAGAGCGAGAGAGCGAGAGCACAAATGGGGTGAGAGGGGGAGGGACAGAGGTAGAGGGGGAAGCAGACTCCTTGCTGGGCAGGAAGCCCTACTTGGGGCTTGATCCCAGGACTCTGGAATCATGACCTGAACTGAAAGCAGATGTTTAACTGACTGAGTCTCCCAGGTGCCCAGAGAACCACAGGATTTTAAAAGTGGAAGGGACATTAGAGGCCACTGTTTTACAAATCACATAACTTAGGCCCAAAGAAGTTAAGAGTATTTATGAGAAAATACACTAATTTGGTGTTAGAAACTAGAATTCAAATTTCCTACTGCAGAGAGCAGTGTTCTTTCTTCTGTAGCACACTGATCCTCTTGTCAATTCATCTTAATCTACTTCTACAACTGAAACATGATTTCAGAATGCATATTCAGAATGAACAGTATACTGAAGCTCAGGACACGCTGATGTATTCATAATAAAATTCTATGAAGCTGCATAACCATAGAAATTATACGAAGTTGAATATTGAAGATATTCTTTTATATTTGATTTCTTAAAGGCACATCGAAGTTCTTTTTCAACTACTCTCTTTTATTTCTGCAATATAATGGCAAGGAACAAGACACCCGATGAGACTATAGGAAGCAATTAGGGAAGGTAGAGACATTCAGGACCATAGATCAGGGACAAGCATGCATCTGCACATTTAATAAAAATATTGTGAAAGTAAGATCTTCCCCATATTCTAGAAAAAAAGACCCACAATATATATACATTAAAGTCTAAAGTATAGACATCCAGGATTCTGGGAGGAAAATCCATCATGTTGCCCTATTGTTGAGCCCTCCATGTAATCTGGCATTTCATTGTTCTGTGTTTTACTCCAATTTCAAAAATATTTCTTCTCCTTACCTCTGTTTTATAAATAAATATTAATACCTAATCTACTTTCTCCTTTGTGTGTCTCTTAAATGTTGATTATCCTTATAGTTCCATGTTAATCTTTCTGCTCAGATGATACATTATTTTCTAGGCTTTTTCGTCACTCTTGTGATTATGAGCATAATCTATACATTGTCCTAAATCCGTATCTGAAGTCCTGATATGATATTTTCCTCAAATCTTTATTATGAGCCTTTTCTATGAGCACACACACGTGCACGCACCACACAGACAGGCAGCTTAAATCTCCAAAACTAAACTCTCCTTCCCTTCTCCTACCCACCCAACCAGCTATTACCCATGCTCTATATTTCAATGAACCGTACCTTGTCCCATTTGATGCCAAGAAAGTATACAATATTCGTGGGCTACTCTCACCCACTCTACCTGTCAACCATCTAGTCTTCATTCTGTATTTCAGGTAAAGACTCTATCAATTCTCATCTCAGCCACACCCCAAACCAGATGTTGCTGCCACCCACACTCATTTCCCATCCTGCAGTCATAATTTTAAAGCACAAATGTCTTCCTACGTATTTTCCTCTGAAATCAGTATAGATGTCATATTCCTTAGCAGGACTTACAAACACAGCTTGCCTTTCCAGGTTCATTGCTATGCCTTCCCTCATGCTCTCCCCCATAATATTCCCAAATTACTCTGCTGGCAGTTTACTGACCATACCATCTCTTAACTCCAGATCTGAGATCTCTTCACCACTCCAATCACTAGAGAGAAAATTAACACTATTTTTTCTTTATTTTTCAGCTTAAGGGACTTTCTCTAAATCTTGGCTGTTTCTCCAAGGCTGAGCTAAGTTTCACTCCTGGATGCTCTCACAGACTACTGTCCCCAGCCGTCTCAGCACCTGTAGCTCTGGGATGGTCATTGTCTGTTTGCTTCAGTGATGCCTCCACTAGTCTGTGAGAATAAAGCAGGACAGTATCTTTTCCACTATTGTATCCCCAGCTACTAGCACAGTTCCTGGCAGATAGTAGTTGCTCAAGAATTAATTGCTAGTTGAATGGAATTAATGAGAGATTTGCAATCATGTTGAGTTTGACTAGGCACGTATAAATAAATGTAATAAAGACGTGAAATTTTAAAACACCAGTATATAAAAAATAAACAATTCTTGTGTTTAATGTTGTTTTCCCATTTCCCAAGGGGAGAGAGAGGTACATGGCCTCCAGTTATGGAAGGGGGAAGGAAAGAAGGAAGGAAGGAAGGAAGGAAGGAAGGAAGGAAGGAAGGAAGGAAGGAAAGAAGGAAAAGGAAGAAGAGAGTGAAAAATGAGAGAGAGGAATAAAGAACGAGGAAAGGAAAGAAGACTAGAGGGGAAGAGCGGGAAAAAAGCAACAGCATAAAGAGACATGCAAAAACCCCAAAACATTCCAGTTTTATATCCTGATTCTGAATTCAGGGCCCATAACATTGTATATGTTCACTGTTTTCCATTTAGAAAAAAAAAAACACATATTTTGTTGCCATCACTGCTGTTTATTGCCTCGTTTCAGCTGGGAAACTCCTTTATTAATGGTTCTGCCTACTAAAAATAACACTAACATATACTGTTTCAAGTGGAATTCATCATTTAGACAAGAAATGAACTGGAATCACCCAAAGTAAATCAGCATAATCCAGTGGCATAATATTTTATAAGACAAATTTATATTTTGTTACCAAAAAATAAAATTATTTTCAATTGCTAATTTCTGTATCACTTTTTCTCTACATGTACCAAAAAGGACAGGAATAAATAGATACTGATAGCAACGAGGGTTTTCTTTGCCCAGTTTTTTGAGGACAGGAAAAACACCTTGTAGATGCCAGTGTTCTAACACTGTGCTAGGTACTACATACACATTTTCTCATTATGTCCAAAACATTATGTGCTGTTGTGTCTTAAAAATCATCAGTCAATTGCCCAAGATCCCATAAGTATTAAATGATGGAACTCGGATATGACCCAAGACAGGGGAAAAAATGATCATATCATCTTAATTGAGGTATATAGCCAAAAATTTTCATGAGGCATTAAAAAATCTCTGAGAATTCCAAACAGCAAGATATTCAAAAGTGACAGAGCCAAATTCATTTTCAAGTAGACACACTGTTTCTCTCTCTCTCTCTCTCTCTCTCTCTTTCTCTCTCTCCCTTTTTAAAGACTGAACACCTGTTTATGCTAGACACTGGGAAAGGGGTCAGGAAGATAGGAGGGATACAGTGAAGAATAAGATAGTCTCCGGATTTAAAAAACATACAGCCTCAGAAAGGAGATATAAGATATTTATGAAAATGTACACATGCTGCATTTAGTTTGGAAAAAACACTGAGTTGTATTTTTTATAAAAAATATATGAGACAACTTTCAACTATAAAAATATTAGATGTGGAAGGAAGTGGAATATAAAATGCTTTTAAATATATAATATATAACTGCGTCCTGAGGCTGCAAAATGTAAACAAATCCCAAGAATTGAAAGGGAGATGGGAGGAGGTAAAGCCAATATAACAGAGAGTTTATTACTAAATGACCATCCTGAATAATAATATTTTCAGAACAATTCTAGGGGCACCTGGGTGACTCACTTAAGTGTCCAAATCCTGATATCGGTTCAGGTCTTGATCTCATGGTGGTAAGATCACAACAAACAAACAAAGGTACAAAAACAAACAAAAAACAAAACAAACTAAAAAAAAAAAAAAAAAAAGAACAATTCCAGAATTAATGCTAAAGAAGATTCAAGAATGTGAGGGAAGACTGAAGCTGTACAACAGATAAAAGCAACCCAGAACCCCAGTCTTGAAAGTGGAACTGAGACAGGTAACAAAAGAATTTAGGTCTGCATAAGATAAGGAATTAGAACTGATACCTTTGCATAAACCCAGAGGAAGAATTTGCTAGGGAAAAAAATTCCTGGCACCTTTGTAAGGCCCTGTCAGGATTCCCACAGATTAAGGTCATCCAAATAAGGGCTCACATGAAGGGTAGCCCAGGTGGCTCAGCGGTTTAGTGCCTGCCTTCAGCCCAGAGTGTGATCCTGGAGACCTGGGATCGAGTCCCACATCAGGCTTCCTGCATGGAGCCTGCTTCTCCCTCTGCCTGTGTCTCTGCCTCTCTTTCTCTCTGTGTCTCTTATGATAAATAAATAAAATCTTAAAAAAAAAAGGAGGTTCACAGTGAAAAATTAACTGGTAAATGACAAACATGTCTCTATGATTCAGAGCTATCATAAATAATCAAATGAACAAGGGCACAATTAAATACCCAAAGATTTCATACATTGGTATCATGTGATAACTAGTATTAAAAAATGTATGTGTCAAATGTAAAAATAAGCACATGGAAGAAAAGACCAGGCTTGATTTTGTAAAAGTTACCAGGGAAAACATAACCATTTCAAATGAAAACAATGTAGATGGTATAAACAGGGAAACAACAACAACAACAACCCAGAAGTGCATACCAAATTCAATGAATTGGAAGACATTTATGAGAAAATATACAAATGCAACAAAGAGATGTATACAAATATGAGGAAAGAAATATAGTTTAAGAAGCTGGAAGATAAATGATAGAGTCTGACCCATGACTAGGTAACCATATAGGGAAGATAAAAGAAAATAGGGAGAGGCAGTATTTGAAATGAAAATTTTTCAGAAATGAAAAAAGTCATGAATTCTATGAATCAGGGTGCAGGATAAATTAACAATATATTAATAAATACTTTGTAATTAAATTGAAGAATTCCAAAGAGAAATGAAATTCTTAAAATCAATTAGAGAGACAAAACATAACTACAAAGGAATATTATTCAGACTGGTGGATAGCTTTTCAACAGCAACAGTAGAACTAAGATAATGGTATAGGTCGCAAATGTAAGATAATGGAATAATGTTTTCATAGTGATAAGAAAAAAACCACAATGAACTTAGACTTACAGGTGATTTGAATGTTTATTCAGGATGGGGGATAAAGGAATTTTGAAATGATTAAAAACTGAGGGAGTCTGTTTTTGACAGACCCTAAATAAAGGATATATTGTAAATTCTGCACCCAACAGGAATACATGGAAATAAAATACTAGTTCATAAAACTAATTTTTATTAATTTATATTATGAAATGTATATTAAATACATTTCAATGCATTTCAAAGATCCGGTGTTACCCAGATGACTTTCTCTGCTGACAATTACATTCAATGAAAAATCAGAAAATAAAAATGAATTTTTTTGAAAGGTGAAAATTAAAAATATATATATATATCTAAATGATACAGCATTGTGAACAGACACCCTGAGAGTGTGAGCCATCCGTTTTTGGCACTTATCTGAGATTTCAGGCTCTACTCAGTTCTGGTATTGTTTATACTGCTTCTCCGGATGATGAAATGTTGCTGGGCACACTCAAATTGCATCACATTCAACTTGGGACACCTGGGTGGCTCAGCAGTTGAGCGTCTACCTTCTGCTCAGAGCATGATCCCGGGGTCCTGGGATCGAGTCCCACATCGGGCTCCCTGCGAGGAGCCTGCTTCTTCCTCTGCCTCTGTCTCTGCCTCTCTTTCTCTGTGTCTCTCATAAATAAATAAATAAAATCTTTTTTTAAAAAATCACATTCAACTTTTTTCAGGTGGCTTAAGTTGCAGGGTCATTGTTAGTCTAGTGGTCAGGAATTCAATCTTAAACTGTCCCCAATAGCAAATACCTATTTGCTGGATTTACTCCAAAATGATCAGGACAGATAATGTGATTCTCTGACAGAGTCAGACATACTCTTGTCAAGCAGACAAATGTCCACATCACCCTCAAGTTTTAACAAACTCAAGAACACTGCCTCATATTGGGCACCACACAGCTTCATGTTTTGGTTTACATAGCTTGCATCTGAAACTCAAGTGACCCAACCAAGTTTTCTAGACCTTTCTTAGAGGTATAATATGGAAAACAACACAAAATTTTTCTCATTCTGAGAGTTCTTTCTTTACTACAAGTAACTTCATCAATGTTTTTGAACTCTGTATGCCTATGGGGTTTATTACCTAATCTCTGACATATATGAACCTTTCCAAAGTATTTTAAAAATCTGCTAACCTGTGCTTACCAAATTCTGTCAGATTTTTTTAAGATTGTATTTATTCATGAGAGACACAGAAAGAGACAGAGACATAGGCAGAGGGAGAAGCAGGCTCCCTGCAGGGAGCCTGATGTGGGACTCGATCCCAGGACCCCAGTATCATGCCCTGAGCTGAAGGCAGATGCTCAAGCCCTGAGCCACCCAGGCATCCCCAAATCCTGTCAGATTATTGCCATGTCTGTAGTAGATGAGTATGATGAGTATGCTGTCCTGTACAATGGTGAGACAATCCTGGCATCCATACATGACAGGGAGCAAGTGACTTGATCGTGCTCTGAAGTATAGCAGTGAAGGCAGATTTTTGTCACTCATAATTGAAAACAAAATATTTCTAGAGTTCTCTGCTTATTGGAATAGAGAAAATAAATGCATTTTCCACAGGCAGAACTTTGCTGACTTGCTCAGTAAAGAAACTGCATGTGGAAGAGCATTGTTATCAGATACCTAAGCTAGTTATACTTTCAATAATCATCCATTATTTTCCACTCTTGCAAAAGACAAAAAGGCAGGTCAAACTTATTGACAGGAATTTGTGCCCATGGTGGCACCAATCTCCACAATTTCCCTGGGGGCAGGGGGTTTCCCTTTGTTTATTCCTACCTATGAAGAAAGAAGTAGCAGGACTGGGTGATAGCCTTCAAAAGACAGACTTTGAATGTTGGCCCTTGGCCAGCATCTGGGACTACCAGTTCCCACCATTCTGATTGAGTCCCTCACTATACCTAAGTTGTGCAAACAAAAATATAGCTTATGCTGAACACCTGCTTTCCTTCTTGGAGTCTAGAATTTTAATATGTGCCAGGCAGAAACTATCTACATGACCAACCACCAATAAAAAAATCCAAGGCATTGGGACGCCTGGGTGGCTCAGTGGTTGAGCATCTGCCTTTGGCTCAGAGCGTGATCCCAGGATCAAGTCCCACATCCGGCTTCCTGCATGGAGTCTGCTTCTCCCTCTGCCAATGTCTCTGCATCTCTTTCTGTGTGTCTCTCATGAATTAATAAATAAAATCTTTAAAAAAAAATCCAAGGCGCTGAATATCTTAGGATCTCCCCTGATTGTCACAACTCATTGCTGTAGTTAAGTGTGCCTGTGTGACTCCACTGGGAGAAGACTCTGGTAGTATGCCCCTGGTTTCCTCTAGACATTGCTACATGCATCCTTTCCCTTTGTTCATCTTGCTCTGTATCCTTTTACTGTAATAAACCATTCCCATGGGTACAACTATATGCTGAGTCCTGTGAGTCTCCTAGCAAATCATTGAGCCTAGGGATGGTTTTGAGGACCTCCTGACACACTCCCATATAGAACTCATTTAATGTATTGGGAATCAGTGTGAAGATACTACCAATCACTGGGTACATCTATTGCAACTACCCATTCATCAGTAGAAAACCACAAAATGGTCTTGTAGAATCTATAAGCCACTGGGAAGTAGACTTGGATCTAAGTTCCATGTATCACTTAACCTTCATATGTCCCATGTCTGACTGAGAGAACCATGGTGATTTTCTGGATACCCAAGAATTAATATCAGATTAGAACCAGCATCTGGGTATTTCCCATTTTCTAGTAAACCATTATCATCAAACAGCATAGGCACCCAACCCAGAAGAGTTTTTGTTGTTGTTGTTTTTATATCAAGCCATGTAGGATTTTCCTAAGTGGCCTACCTCTATTATAGCTATGGATCTCAAGTTTCATTAGCCCACCAAAGGTCTTTAAAGTACCTGGCTTTGCTGACTATTATGACAACATTATAGTAATCATGCTATCCTTGCCTCTAACAATTACGTTTGGTTACTGGCCGGGATCACTTTGAAATACCATCATCTCCACTTCATGTGAGGTCTGAATAGTTCAACCATTTAGCATTTCATATGAATGCTGACGTTCTCAACAAACGACTTCTAAATGTTTTTTTTTTTTTTATAAATGGTTGTATAAGCTATCTCATTTCATATAGAATAGGAGAAGAATAAACAAACCACACCAAAAATTATACTGGTTACCATTTGGTCTTGGTTACCAAACAATCCACTCCAACATTCCTAAGTCTTAAACTTCTGCCTCTTCATTATTAGTATCTCCAATTAATTTAATGTAAGTCTCCATAAAGTCTAGGTGTCAGTGAGTCAAACTGAGCAACTAGTTAGAACCTCTCAATGATCAAAAATAAAGAGATCTTCAACTGAATTCAAAATTATATTTCTTCTTACCTGAACTAGGCTCTTTATTTCCACACATATTTCCCATTTTCTATTGGTATGATTTAGCAAATAGTTGCAAATCCTGTTTGCATATTCATTTGCTTTTCACAGATCTGCTTATAGTTCAGAATGCAATGAGGATGGTCAGAATGAGGCATGAGGAAAACTTGCACACACAAGTGAGATGACTGCATATCTGCAGACAAGGTGGAATCAGGCTTATCAGAGGAGGAAGGGATACTTCTTTTATCAAGGGAAGCTGGGAGCAGGGATTAGAGGTATTTGCAGTCATCCAAATGCTCCCCAATTCCCCATTCCAATTCTTAGGATCTCACACTCTCATAAGCAATGTCCTAGCTTTTCTACAAGAGGCTTAAGGAGTCTTTGAATTCAAACTACATTGTAAATCAACAAATTGCACAAACAAACTTAGTCTATAACAATAACAACGATATCAACAAAGGTTATTTTAGGGAACCATAAAGTTTCCTGGTCCTTTGACCATGCCCTCCCTCAAGATTTAATAGTCTGAATCTGTCATTTATTTCAAGAATTGTACCCAGCCAATGCTACAATTCTTGAATTCCTCATTCTCAACCACAAAGGTTTTCACAGCAGCAAAAGCTGATTCGCCAAACTTCACCTTCAATATATCCTTCAATTCATATTGACACAGGTGAAATTTTACCACTCTTTGCCACAAAATACTGTGGCAAATGCTAATAGGATTTTTACTGCTTTAAACTCCAGTCAGGTCAGATACCCCATCCTAGATGTAGTTTCTTTTAGAAACTGCAGTTGGCAACCATCCTTGTGAACAAGTATATTATCAATTAAGAGTCAGTAGCAAATAAGATAGTATTTCAATGGATTAAGCAGAAAGTAATTTATTGTAAGCTTTTCAAAAGTTTCAAAATAATGTGCAAGGGCTGAAGGAGTAAACTTTAGAAGGAATGTCTAGGAATAACTCAGATTCCAAAATTACAATCCAGTCTTGAATCATCTACTTCTTGAAGGACCTAACACACCCAATGTAAAGTACACTCAAGTAAGTGTTCATAGACACTTTAGGGAAAAGGTTAGAAAATAAGCGTAGGGTGTATTCTTCATGGTGTTGCAGAACCATTCTTCCCAGGGACCTGAACACTTTTTCAGTCGAAGTGTTCCAGATATGAAAATCAGCTCAATTCAGGCTTATATTTAATAAAGAAATTCAAATGACAACTAATAACCTTCCAAGCAGAAAGCTCCAGGCCCAGATGATAACATTAGTAAGCTATACCAAACATTTAAGCAAGAAATAATTCCAATACACTACAACCTCTTCCAGAAAACAGAAACAGACAAAATACCCCCTAACGCATTTCATGAAGATAGCATTACCCTAATACCCAAACCAGACAAAGACAGTAAAAGACATTTCAAATCAATATCTCTCATGAACATAGATGTAAAAATCCTCAACAAACTATTAGCAAATAAAGTCCATCAATGTATAAAAATAATTATATATCATTACCAAATTAGGATTATTCCAGGTATGTAAAAGTGGTTCAACATTCAAAATCAATTAATGTAGTCTATTACATCAGTGGTCTGAAGAATGAAAATCATTTATTATTTTTTTTTTTTGAAAATCATTTAATCATAACAACTGATGCAGAAAAAGCACTGGACAAAATCCAATACCGATTTATAATAAAAACTTTCAGAAAAAAAGGAAGATTACCAATTTGATAAAGCATATCTACCAAACACACAACTAATATCATACTTAATGGTAAGAAACTAGATG
This sequence comes from Vulpes lagopus, assembly GCF_018345385.1. Lineage (NCBI taxonomy): Eukaryota > Metazoa > Chordata > Mammalia > Carnivora > Canidae > Vulpes > Vulpes lagopus. Next base: position 51,945,990 of record NC_054831.1, on the reverse strand, counting down.
TTTTCCTCCTAAGATCAGAAACAAGACAAGAATGTCCCCTTGCCATTCCTATTCAGCCTCATACTAGAATTTCTAGCTAATGTAATAACACAAGAAAATAAAATAAAAGATAAATTGGGAAGGAAGAAATAAAACTGTCATGTTCACAGGTGATGATATTTTCTATGTAGAATATCTTTAAAAAATCACACACAAAAAATCCTGAAACTAAATGATCGCAGCAAGGTTATAAGCTAATATCCAAAACTAACTGCTCACCTATATGCCAAGAATGAAAAATAAGCTTTGAAATTTTAAATTAAAAAACTATGTTTATTAGTACCCCCAAAAATGAATACATAGGCATATGTCTAAATCTAACACGATATGTACAAGAGAAATATGAGGAAACTTATAAAATTTTAATGAAAGAAATAATAAAAAGAATTAAATAACTAGAGAAATATCCCATGATTGTGGATTGGAATCCTCAGTGTTGACAGTCCTGCCCAACTTGATGTACACATTTAATCCAATCCTAATAAAAATTTCAGTGAGTTATTTTATCCAGAGAGTGATTTTAAATTTCACATGTTAACACAGAGACCCAGAATAGCCAACACAATACAGAGGAAGAAGAACTATGTCAGAAGACTGAGAGTACTTGACTTTAAATTTTTATTTATTTATTTATTTATTTATTTATTTATTTATTTATGATAGTCACACAGAAAGAGAGAGAGAGAGAGAGGGGCAGAGACATAGGCAGAGGGAGAAGCAGGCTCCATGCACCGGGAGCTCGACGTGGGATTCGATCCCCAGTCTCCAGGATTGCACCCTGGGCCAGAGGCAGGCGCCAAACCGCTGCGCCACCCAGGGTTCCCGAGTACTTGACTTTAAAAATTAGTTTGAAACTATAGTAATCAAGACAGTGTGGTACTGGTGAAAGAATAGACCTATAGATCCAAATAGATGATGGAACAGAATGGAGAGTCCAGAAATAGTCCCACAAAAATATAGTCCACTGGTTTTTGACAAAGGGGTAAAGGTAACTGAATAAAGGATAATCTTCCCAACAAATGATACTGGAAACACTAAACATCCACATGCAAAAAATATTAATATAAACATAAACTTCAGACTTTTCACAAAAATTAACTCAAAATGGGTCATAAATCTAAATGTAAAAAGCTAAATATAAAATTTCAAGAAAATAACATGGGAAAATCTAGATAACTTAAAGTTTGGCTTTTTTTTTCTTTAAGTAATCTCTACACTCAATGTGGGAATCAAACTCATGATCCCCAGATCAAGAGTCATATGCTCTATCAATTGAGACAGCCAGCTGCTTCAGCAATGACTTTTAATACTCACTATCCAAAGCACTATGCAAGAAAGAAAAATACAGATATGTTTTATTTCATTAAAATTCAAAAACTTATTCTCTCTGAAAAACTCTTTTAAGAAAATAAAAAGACATTCACAGATTGGGAGAAAATCCCTGCAAGACACACATCTGACAAAGAACTTGTATCCATACTAATTAAGAACTTTTAAAATTCAATAACGAAAAAACAAATAATCAATTAAAAATGGTCAACAGAAAAATGGATTAAAGACTTGAATGTAACATCTGAAATCATAAAATTTCTAGAAAAAAGCACAGGGGTACAATCCTTGACATAAATTTCGGCAGTGATTTTTTGGATTTCTTTCTAAAAGCAAAGGCAACAAAAGCAAAAACAAACCAAGGATCTACCTCAAACTAAAAGACTTCTAAAAAATAAAGGAGGGGCACATGAATGGCTCAATCAGTTAGGCATCCAACTCTAAATTTCAGCTCAGGTCATGATCTCAGGGTCGTGAGATTGAACCCGCATTAGGCTCTGTACTCAGAATGGAATCTGCTTGAGATACTCTCTTCTCCTTCTCCCTCTGCCCCTCCTCTCATTCACATGTGCTCTCTCTAAAGCAAATGAATAAAATATTTTTTAAAAAAAACAAATGAGGGGGATGCCTGGGTGGCGAGGCGGTTTGGCCCCTGCCTTTGGTCCAGGGCATGATCCTGAAGACCCGGGATCGAATCCCACGTCGGGCTCCCGGTGCATGGAGCCTGCTTCTCCCTCTGCCTGTGTCTCTGCCCCTCTCTCTCTCTCTCTGTGACTATCATAAATAAATTAAAAAAAAGCAAATGAGGGAAAATATTTGCAAAATATATATAGGATAAGTAGTTAATATTCAAAATATGTAAAGAACCCATAAAATTCAATATCAAAACAACAATCCAATTAAAAATGGTCAAAAAAACTAAATAGACACTTTCCCAAAGAAGATGTACAAATGCTAACAGGTACATGAAAAGTACTTAACATCACTAATCATCGGGGAAATTCTAATCAAAACCATGATGAGATATCACCTCACACTATTAGAATGGCTATTATCAAAAAGAGATAAGTGTTGTTGAGGTTGTGGAAAAAAAGATAACCCTTCTACACTGTTGGTAAGAGTGCAAACTGGCACAGTCATTGTGGAAAGCAGTATGGAGGTTCCTCAGAAAATAAAAATAAAAACAAATACCATAACATCCAGTAGTCCTACTTCTGGGAATGTATCCAGAGGAAATGAAAATAAGATATTGAAGATATTTGCTCTCCCATGTTCATTTAAGCATTATCCGAAAATCCAAGATATGGAAATAACTTCAGCGTCTATCAACAGATGAATGGATAAAGAAGATATAGTATGTATAGTAGTAGGATATTATTATAGCCATGGAAAGGGAAGGAAATCCTGTAGTTTGCAACAACATGGACCTTGAAGGCATTATGCCAAGTAAAATAAGTTAGACAAAGAAAGACAAATAGTGTTTATCGTTCATATGTGGAATCTAAAAAAGCCAAACAGAAAAATAAAGTAGAATGGTGGTTACTGGGGGGTTCAGGGTAAAAAAAATGGAGAGATGTTGGTCAGACAGTACAAATATCCAGTTATAAGAAAAATAAGTTCTGGCCATCTGATATATAGTTTGGTGGTTACAGTTAATAATATATATTTTAACGTTGCTAAGAAAGTAGAGTTTAAATCTTACCCCCAAAAAGACAATGGTAATTATGTGACAAGATGGAGGTGTTGACTAATTGCTATAGTGGTAATCACCTTGCAGTTTATAAATAGATCAACACATTCTGTACCTCAAACTTACTTGATGGTATGTAAATTTTATTTTCACAAAGCTAGAAAAAATAGTTTAAGGGCAAAAGACATGAACAGACACCTCACCTAAGAAGATAGACAGGTGGCAAATAAGCATATGAAAGGATGATCAACATAATATGTGTTCAGAGAAATGCAAATTAAAATAATATAATACTACACACCTATTAAAATGGCTAAACTCCAAAGCAGCAGGCAATCTCATTCCCTGCTGGTGAGAATGCAAAATGAGTCACTTTGAAAGACAGTTTGGCAATTTCTTACAAAACTAAACATACTCTTTCCATAGGATGCAATAATCTCACTCCTTGGTATTTAGCCAAATTAGTTGAAAACTGTCCACACAACTCTTTCACGTAAATATTTAGAGCACTTTATAATCACTGAAAACTGGAAATAATCAAGATGTCCTTCAAAAGCTGAATAAATAAATTGTAGTACATCCATACAATGGAATATTATCAAGCAATAAGAAGAAATAAACTATTAAGCCCTGTAAAGACACAGAGGAGATTAAATGCTTATTCTAAGTAAAGGAAGTAAGTCTAAAGCTATACACTCTTTGATTCTGACTATGTGACAACTTGGAAAAGGCAACATTGCAGAGATAATAAAAGATCAGTGGTTGCTCTGGCTTCCAGGGAAGGAAGGAAGGCAGGAATGAATTGATGGAGTAGAGAATTTATTTACAGGGCACTGAAACTATTCTGTACAATACTGTAACAGTGGAGACGTGACATTATGGGGTAGGGGAGAGAGGGGATCTCAGAACTCTCTGTAAACCCGAAACTTCTCTAAAAAATAAAGTCTATGAAGACAAAAACAATTGGCCTGAGTTCAGAAACTGAACAAGTGACCCTGATTTTTATTGTGTCAGCTACTGTCAACCTTCTGCATTTCATATTTGCCTTTTCTGTTGGTAGATATTAAGCAGCACTCTCACTGGCTGCCCATCTGTGCTTCCCTTAGGATGCCAAGTTCTACTGACCATATCCCTGTGGGTCAAGGCCCCTTGGCTGCCCCTCTGACCTTGAGAGTCATTATGGATGCTCAATTGCAGCTTCAGGCTTCTGGCACTTAGAACCTGTCACCTGGTCTCTATCACTCTAGGGCCTCATCATTCCCTTGGATAAGAATGAGCCCAGTTCTGTGACCACTGCTCCTATCAAAAGCTCCAGTCTGCTGAGAGCTGCCCCTGAACGTACTAATATCCCTCTCAGCAGCACGGTCCTCATGGTCTTGGTAGGTGACATGTCCTTTGGACCCTTCCTTAACTCTTTAATGTATCTCTCTCTCCTTCTATCCTCTACCAGGGAGACTCAGGCACTTCCACTTCACTTGCCTTTGGCCATCACTTTCTCCAGGCTTGTTAAGAGCCACCCTTGGTATGAGTTTACCCCATCCCCCTGGGCTACTGGCTAGAGTTTTAAATCCTGTGTTCTGAAAAAGTTCCCCCAAATCAATGAATTATTGTTTACTCAGCCTTATATTGTGGCACCTTCAAAATCTACTTCTGGAGGGTACAGTGGAGGACAGCAAGGAGGTATGTGGGGAAAGGGGACCACAGAGGACACCATCATTTCTGCAGCAACTAGCCCAGGAAGCCAAACCACAATCATTGTAGCAACTAACACAGAGTGGTTAGGACTTGCTCCGTGACCACCAGCTTCGATCCTTTCTTGCTTCTGCTTCCAACTCAGGATCGACCAGAGAAGGTCAGGTATGCTCTCCTAACCAATCACATAACAGGCCTCACTTTCAATTAGTTAGTCTGCCTCCAGCTTCCTCATGCCAACTTTGTCCAAGCAGGGGAGACCTGCAGCCCACCCCCCCTTTTTTCGTTATACACCTTCTCTACTTTTCTTTCTGCCTTGGAGTCTCTTTGCAAATGATGGCAGCTGACTCTCTTGCTACATCAAGTTTTGAATAAATAGACTCTATTTGTTTTCATCTGAGTGGTCTTTTTGTTTCCACACAGATAAGAAGGTGAATACCCCCACCCCCCACTCCACTTCCTGCCCACTCTGCAAGAGAGTGGATCAGCTCAAGGACTTGGGGATGAAAATGCATTAGATGTGTTTAAAACCTCATCTGACCACCTGTTCCCTTAGACCACTCACTCACAGTACCATGTGAGTGGTACTTCAGGTCCCCTGAGAGTAGATGCTAACATGGAGCATCTTATTTTTTATTAGTCTCTTTTATAAGAGACTGATTGGGGGACCAATGACAAAGGGCTGGGAGCTGGAGAAGGAGGAGGTGTTTTCTAACACCTTGCAGAAAAGATGGAAGAGACTGGATAGCAAGAAAACTGAGACTATTGCACAGAGAATTTTCCAGAAATAACAAAGCTAAAGAAACCCAAATTAGAGAAATAGTTTTGTGTTATAATAGCCATTTTCCCCTAAACTGAACATATAATTTTTGCCGTTAAGACTCAAAAATGTTTTGTTGAAGATTTTGTTCCCACTGGACTTGGGCATATAGTGGGATGATCACATTCCTAGTTGAAGAAGAGCCATCCAGAGGACTCTGGAGTAATCAAAATTGTATGATCTCTCCAACTGTGGAGTTCTATTGCTTTTCTCCACAGTGGGGTGGGTGTCTGTTATCATTGGTTTCTACCATAAGATAAATATGACTCTATAGAGAGCTAACTGTGCAGAAGTGAAGGGAGTGTAACACAGGTCAGATTTCCAACAAGTATTAGAGTTCCTCTTTTCAAAATGTCTATTAGCACACAGTTAAACTTTTGCAGCCACTTCTCACTGGGGGTATTTCACATTTGACTTTTTTCTCTCTTTGGTAGAAGAGACAATCTGCACAGCACACTTCTTCTGACCTGAGTTTGTCCACAGAAAAAACAGAAGCTGATCCGGGCAGTACTAACCCTGTCACCACATCTCTGGATGGGAGGCATGTACTCCACAAGGCCAAGGCCCAAGAAAAAAAATGATTCCATAGGTCATGTAACCTGTGAATAAGCTGGGAAGAAGGAAGAGACACTGAGTTGCTTTTAAAGTGAATTCAGTCTCATAATTTCTGTGATTTCTCACTGCCCTCTCCTGAAACCTCTTCCACACCTCCCATCTCTATCACTACCCACGGACAGGATAAGTGTAAGCATCAGGTTAACAAGGTGATTCTGTTCAGAGTTTAGAAGCTGGCCTCTTCTCCTTTTGCCACCTCCATTCTGTCCCTAAATACATGGCCTTGTATCACTGCAACACCTCACCTGGCCTTCCACTTTCACAACACCCAGTGACCTAAATCTCCTCCTTCACCCTCGGAATATCTTTCTGATACCTCCTAAGCATTCTGACTTAGGTTGTTTCACCTTGAGAAACAATGGACTTCCTAGAGAATTTGTACTATTTAATACAGCTTAATAATAAAATAGTGTATTTAAGTGTATTAAGTGTGTTGAATTTCAAACAATACTGAAAATGGTTAGTGTTATTTTAGTCTTGGTTCTTTTGGTTGCCAGTAATAGCATTATTCAAGATACCTCTAAAGATAGGTAAAGAAGGAAAATTCATTGGAAATCTGCATTAGGACTGGAGTTATTTGATCAATCCATTTCTAACTGATAGCCAAGTACTTTTCTAAGTTTTAAGGACATCATGATAAATAAGTCAAACAAATTTCATATTTTTGTGTGCTCATATTTTTTTAAGATTTTATTTATTTATTTGAGAGAGTGAGAGAGCAAGCAAGAAGGGAGGGGAAGGGCAGAGGGAGAAGGAAAAGCAGATTCCCTGCTGAGCAGGGAGCCCTGCATGGGGCTTGTTCCTAGGGATCCTGGGATCATGATCTGAGCCAAAGATAGATGCTTAACTTACTGAGCCACCCTGGTGTCCCAACTGTGTGCTCCTATTTTAATAGAGGAATCATCTAAAGAAAAATTAAATAGTTAATATAGAAAGAGAAGAGGGCTGGAGATTTACCCCAAAGATACGGATACAGTGAAACACTGGGATACCTGCACCCCAAAGTTTCTAGCAGCAATGTCCACAATAGCCAAACTGTGAAAGGAGCCTCGGTGTCCATCAGAAGATGAATGGATAAAAAAGATGTGGTTTATGTATACAATGGAATATTACTCAGCCATTAGAAACGACAGATACCCACCATTTGCTTCGATGTAGATGGAACTGGAGGGTATTATGCTGAGTGAAGTAAGTCAATCAGAGAAGGACAAACATTATATTGTCTCATTCATTTGGGGAATATAAAAAATAGTGAAAGGGAATAAAAAGGAAAGGAGAAAAAAATGAGTGGGAAATATCAGAGAGGGAGACAGAACACGAGAGGCTCCTAATTCTGGGAAACGAACTAGTGGTGGTAGAAAGGGAGGTGGGTGGGGGCTGGGGGTGACTGGGTGATGGGCACTGAATGGGGCACTTAATGGGATGAGCACTGGGTGTTATTCTATATGTTGGCAAATTGAGCATCAATAAAAAATAAATTTATAAAAATAAATAAATAAATAAATAAATCCTTACAAAGTTAATTAAATAAATAAAAAATTTAACTGTCAAAAAAAAAGAATGAGAACAGGTAGGGGAAGAGAGAAGAGAAGGGACAAAAGAAGGGAGGGGGAGGAAAGAAGAAGGAAAAAGAAGGAAGGAGGAAAAGAAGGAAATTTCAAATATTACTAAGTTCTATGAAAAATAAACAACAAGATACAGTGATAGAAAACAGATGGCAAGGTGATTTTTGAACAGGTACCATTTAATCTGAGGCTTAAAGAGTCACCATGGAAAGATCTGGATGAAGTGTATTCCAAGCAAACAGAACATCTAGGACAAAGGCCTTGAGGTAGGAACAGATATGAGTTACCTAGGACAAAAGGAAGAGGGAACAATGTGGTGTGTTCGGGGTACAGGCAGCCTGTCGGTGCAGCTGAGCCCATGGATGGAGGAAAAGAAGGGCCAGCAATAAGGCCAGAGAAATGGAAAGGAGCCAAACCATGTAAGGAGTTTTGCCTTTAGTGTATAAGCAAAGGAAAGCCATAGGAAGATTATTTTTAGAAGCTGTCTATCATCTGATCTATATTCTAAAAGGTCATGTTGGCTCCAGTTTGGAGAATGGGTAGGAGAGGAAGAGGAGTGGAAGCAGAGTAATCCCATAGGATGTTGTATTAGGACAGAGAGATGACAGAGGGCAGTCTGCATTGGTGATGGAAGAAGCAGATGAGAAATCCAGGAACTGAGATTTCTCTAGAAATGAACACCTCCCACTCTCTTTCTCTTTTTCTCTGGATCTCACCCTAGTGTTCTGCACAGGTGGATTTTCTCAGGCGAAAGAGTTACCTCTTTTCCCTTTCTAGTGAGAGCTTCAGCTGCTTATACACAGATTTTGCTTCCTCAACTGTTCAATTGTGGTTTGAAGATAAACCTTCTCTGGGCCACTCTGAGCCCTGAGATGCCAGGAGCTTTCAGAGAATTTCATCCTTTCTAGCATTTTGTCTTTATATTGATTAATCCACATTTCTGATTCTCCACATTTATGCGAGCCCAGTCAGTCATATCAGTAGCCTTCCTAGTGATAAGTTAGTCTGGTCTGAGGATGCCTCACGGTTCCTGATCCTAGAGCCAGAAACATGGTCCCCTGGGGAGCGCAGGCTGGGGTCAAGACAGAGGAGGTCAGAGCACCCTTTTATACTCCCCTCCAAGTTTACCTACAACATATTTCTTCTGTATCCATTTACTTATTTACGATTTTGGAGAGAATTTGGGGGGCTTATGAAGCTAAGTACTTTATTTAAAAATCTAGGGCAAATACCTAAAAAAATAGTGATAACAAACTTGAATATTTTTTTAAAGATTTATTTATTCATGAGAGGCAAGAGAGAGAGAGAGGCAGAGACACAGGCAGAGCCCGATGTGGGACTTGATCCCAGGACTCTAGGGACATCCTAGGGTGGGGTGAGGGTGGTTTGGGTGGGGGGGGGGTCTTTTTCCTTTCTGTGTGTGAGTCCCAGGACTCTAGGATCATGACATGAGCCAAAGGCTCAATCACTGAGCCATCCAGGTGTCCCACAAATTTGAATATTGAATTAGTTACTAAGACCATGAAACAAAAGTAAGTTATATTGGGCCAATATCTAATAATTACTGTGACACTGCTCGGAAGTCCCTAATGGGGAAAGTCCAAGTGTTTTAACATTGAAGATGCTTTTGCTTTGTGTACTATGTCCTTCTAAGTCATCTGCCTGAATAACTCCTGCCCATCCCTCAAGACTCAACTTAATCCTAACATCCTCTGAAAACCATTCCTGACTTCTGCTATTTCCTAGATCATTTGTTTGTTCATTTCCATGACAACCAGTTCACATTTCTGTGATAGACTCTATCTTGATGATAAGCTTTAGTGTCTGACCCTCTCTTCTAAATTGTGACCTCTCAGGGCTTTGAATTCATTCACTGTTTATCCTCACTGCTAAGTATAGCATTCACCACATATTAGTGCCCAATAAATATTCATCGAATGTATACGTGAGTGAATAATGACTATATTATAAAAATAACTGCCTTGAATTCTTCCTGGGTTTTTAAAATTTAGTTTACCTGATGGTCAACTAATCTTTGACAAAGCAGGAAAGAATATTTAATGGAAAAGAGACAATCTCTTCAACAAATGGTTTTGGGAAAACTGTACAGCACCATTCAGAATGGCACTGGACCACTCTCTTATACCATACACAAAAATAAATTCAAAGTGGATGAAGGAACTCAAGGTGAGACAGGAAACCATAAAAATCCTAGAGAACACAGGCAGCAATTTCCTTGACCTCAGCCATAGCAACTTCTTACTAGACACATCAACAGAGGAAAGGGAAACAAAAGCAAAAATAAACTATTGGGACCTCATCAAGATAAAAACCTTCTGCACACAAAGGAAAACCAACAAAATTAAAAGGCAATCTATTGAATGGGAGAAGATATTTACAAATGCCATATCTAATAAAGGGTTAGTATCCAAAATCTATAAAGAACTTATCAAACTCAACACCCAAAACCACTAATTCAGTTAAGAAGTGGGCAGAAGACATGAATAGACATTTTTCCAAGGAAGGCATACAGATAGTTAACAGACACATGAAAAGATGCTCAACATACTCATCATCAGGGAACTACAAATCAAAACCACAATGACATATCCCCTCACACCTGTCAGAATGGCTAAAATTAACAACATTGGAAATAACAGATGTTGACAAGGGGAACCCTCTTACACTGTTGGTGGGAAGGCAAACTGGTGCAGCCACTCTGGAAAACAGTATGGAGGTTCCTTAAGATGTTAAAAATAGAACTATCCTATGATCTAGCAACTGCTCTACTAGGTATTTACCTAAAGGATATAAAGATACAGCTTTTAAGGGGTACATGCGCCCTGATGTTTATAGCAGCATTATTAACAATAGCCAAACTATGGAGAGAGTCCACATATCATCAAGTGATGAATGGATAAAGAAGTGATATATATATGTATATGTATATATGAATATTAGTGTTTATATATATATGAATATTACTGAGCCATCAAAATGAATGAAGCCTCACCATTTGCAATGATGTGGATGCAGCTAAAGTGATTTTATGCTAAATGAAATAAGTCAGTCAGAGAGTGACAAATACTGTATGATTTCACTTATATATGTTTCACTCATTTTAGGAAATAAAGCAGATGAACATATGGGAAGGGGGAAAAAAGAGAGAGAAAGATTGGGGAACAAACCATAAGAGACCCTTAATGATAGAGAATAAAGTGAGGGTTGATGGAGGCAGATGGGTGGGAAAAGGCTAAATGGGTGATGAGTATTAAGGAAGACACTTGTGATGAGTACCAGGTGTTATATGTTGAATGATGAATCACTAAATTCTCCTGAAATCAATATTATACTATATATTAATTAACTAGAATTTAAATAAAAAACTGAAAAAGAAAAAAATTGGGGGGCATCTGGCTGGCTCAGTCAGTTGAGCGGTTGACTCTTGATTTTGGCTCAGATCATGATCTCAGGGTCCTGGAATGAAGCTCAGAGGCAGGCTCTGCACTCAGCATGGAGTCTGCTTGTCTCTCTCTTTCTGCTCCTTCCCCCACTCTTTCTCTCTCTCTTTCTCTCTCTCTCTCTCTCTCAAAAAAATAAATAAATAAAAACTTTAAAAACATTTTTTTTTTTTTTTTTTGCTTACCTGTCTAGCATACATTTCCCCCTTTTGGTGATAGCGGACTGGTTTTCATTGAGAAACCACAGAAACTAATTCTAAGCTCTTGCAATTTCATAGGAATCGGTGGTATTGAAAGAGGACTCAGTCTTGGTCAATCAGACCCAACTCCCCGGGCCCAGTGACTTGTGTCGGGATAAACATATGACCCAGGCAAAGCCATGGAGGGGCAAGTCCCAGATTTCAGAAACTATTGAAAAAAAAGTGCTCCTTCTGCTGAGGTGGTCAAGCCAAGACAGGATAGGCCAGATTTTCTGGTGTCTATCTTTGGTAATATTTGAGGATAATCTTTATTAGAATGAGGCCAATAGACATATTAGCCGAGCCACGAGATGAAGATGGATAAATCTGTCTTTCATAAGTCCCTAAACATAGCCATGCTGAAAGCTGAATCCATACCCAAGATTCTTAGTTTACATACACTGAGAGAATTGTTCACTTAGTTGGGCTTCTCTCCAAGTCAACCAAAAAACTGAACTAATAGATACAATATTGCTTTTTTCTCTTACTGTATTTAATATTGATTTCAAATTTAAGGGAAAAAATTCTCTTTCAAATAAATCTCTCCTAATTTCTCTCTATTCAATTAGTTTTAATAAAGCTTTCCTTTATACTTGTGAAGCTTAAAGATAAATTTCCTAAAAATTGTAACCCAACCAGATATTTATCTCATGGTTTTCAATATGAGGTTACTTAAAAAATGGTTCCTGTAAGATAAGTATGTATTAAGATATAATGAGAATGCCAATACCACCCTCACGGTGTTGCTGCCAATTCATAGGAAACCTAATCTTATAACTGAATAAAATGTTTCTGTTGGAAGTTAGAAGTGACTCTCTGATAAAGTAAGATGGTAGAAAACCCAAGTAGTAAATGCAAGATGAAGGGAATTGGGTCTCTTCTAATAGGGGTGGACTCCACGTAATACTTAGTTTCATTGTGAGTAGGTGGTCAGGGCACAGCTTTTGCTGAGTGACCAGCAGTTGCTTATTGGCTCATTGTCATCCTAGAAGAGGAGGAAATGGAGTACAGTACTTGAGGTCCAAGTGTAAGTCTCAGGATCTCATGTGGGAAGAGCAAGTAAGCTAGAATAGAGGCCTCTCTGTATTTCTGAAAGCAGGACAACACAGTTGCATAAGGACTAGGATTTGATAAGGTGAGGAAGTTGATAAGTTATTCATTCACAATATACTTTTATTTGAGTATACTTTTATTTGAGTATACTTTTATTTGAGTATTTTGCCAATTTTCTTTCAAACTGTGAATGGCATATAGGGAAAGAACACTTTGTTAAAGTATAAGAGCTATTCCCAGGTAAAATCTTTTTTTTTAATATTTTTTTTAATTTTTCATTTATTTATGATAGAGAGAGAGAGAGAGAGGCAGAGACACAGGCAGAGACACAGGCAGAGGGAGAAGCAGGCTCCATGCACCGGGAGCCCGACTTGGGATTCGATCCCGGGTCTCCAGGATCGCTCCCTGGGCCAAAGGCAGGAGCCAAACCGCTGCGCCACCCAGGG